>NW_020538040.1:30818570-30836851 GCF_003426905.1 Ctenocephalides felis
TATTGTCGAATAAACACACCTCGAAAAGATTACATATATATATATATCTATATATATATATATATATATATATATTTGAAAGATTGAAGTTGATATTGATATGATATATTTCATTTGAGTTTAAAAGTCGGGCGTTTTGTATGTGAGTTTTTAAAAAAATTTATTTAAAATCCATACGTTTTCGTTTAGCTCATCACAGTGCAATCAAATTACTATAAAAATTAAAACTAAATAAATATATGTAAGGAATTTATAGAAAAACAATAATAATAATAAAAAAATCTTACAACTTTGTATTCTAATATAACAGATGAAAATATTATTAATCCATGTATGATTATGCACAGTGGTACAAATATATTTTTTTTAACATCGCAAATGGCAAACACACAAATAAACATGAATAACTTTTAATAAGTTGTTGAAACTATGTGTTTACTATTCGTAACCTAATAAAGAAATGTCACGTTTTTTTTTGAAGAAGCGGCTCTTAACACTATCCGTCCGGCGACACCACAGTGGTGTCGAGCGCGAACTAGCGCTTAACAGCCGGCGACACCAAAGTGGTGTCATGAGCACAGTATCTTCCTTTGGCCAGTGGCAGAAATCTTTCCATCCTGTTGGTGTTTTAATTTAGATAACAAAAAGTTACACCCCTCAACATTAGTAAGAACTAAAAATTTATAATTTTTCGATAATATTCAGAATGGGCGGGACAAGCAAAGTGATAACGAATTAGCACTACCGGCGCCAAGCGAATAAATTTTTACAAGACGTGCGGACGGCAAAGTGTTTAACATGTGTTAAAATTTTACGTGAAATTTAAAAAGCGATGGGATCTTGTCATTTGTTAAAAAAAATTGACACGCTATTTAGGAACCACGTGTTTGTTTCGTTCAGGGCCGTGTTGTCAAATCGTTGTTTATGACCCTGTCGTTATGCAATTGCAAAATCAACCCCTCAGCGAATCTTCTTTTTTAATTACATTTTCTTAAAAAATTTTGGATTAAAAAATCCATGTTATGATATAGATTACTTATATGCTCGGTTAACATAGTTTTAAATTGCTTGGTATTTTTAGGTTATTTTAATATTGATGGCGTTTACTCAGGTTTGGCTGGTTTTTTCTCTGGTATTAAAAGTTCGCAATTAGAGCAATTAAGTTGATATACTAAGTTCCTGAGGCGGTCAGAATTAAACTTACTTAGATTTAATTTGTGTAAAAATGAAAAACGTACAGCACAATAAAAATTCCAAACAACATTTCGTTTTCGTTTTACATTTTACATGTATTTGTACCTATCCACTGTGTGTATTACCCGCTAATATTTTATTTTTAAGTACGTACTCCCACGAAATATCGTCTATATATTCTCATTCGGCGAAATTTTGATACGGGCCATATCTTTTGTGAACTTTTCACAATGTTCGTGTCAATTTATTAGATGGCGTCATATGCAATTAGATCGAAACATATAAAGCTCTCGGGGGTATTCATCTTGACACAGTAATCTCGTGGCGATACATTCACGCTCTTGTGAACCTCAAACACACGCATTTGAACATGTTCTCGATACTATTCCCAGAAACTGAAATGTTCTATGATACGATTTAACTTGGACATATTAATAATTCTGTTTCAATAATTTAAATGCAGTTGCAGTAATTTTAATTAAATTCTCGGTTGAGCTTAATGGATTTATGCAAGCTTTGAAAATTGAATAAAGCATTTTCTGTCACATGTTCTGTGGGTCATGCTTTGAGTTTTGAAGTGGTTTGATGAGTTTGAGTTTGACAACTTTTATTTCGTTACATAGACTGTGATACAATATATTATTATATTATATTTATTTATTTCAGCCTAATGGCCTAGAAATACATCATTATCTTAAGTCACAAAATACCTTAAACTACTTTATATACAAAAATAATTGAAAGTGATACAATATATTGTAATACATGTTTTTTACCCTAGGGTATTATACTTTCCCAAATCTTATGAATATTGCATTACATTTACAATAACTAACATAGATGAGATACTGCTACAAAAGAAAACTCTTAACAGAGTTTCAAAAAAAAGAGTGCGCGTAAGGTTCACACGCGATTGAAGTAAACTTTTTTGCTACTGTACAAGATGGCATTTAGTAAAAATAAATACATCATATAAACAATTTTAAATAATGTTTATTAGTAATATGGTACACTCGTGATGCACACTTATTAGTGTCAACCAATATACATATTTATATAACGATAAATTATATATTTAATAAAGTTATATATTTATCAAAAATATGTATAATATTTAAAAACAATAAAGTAATTAAAGTCATATTTCAATATGACATGACCGGTTTGTCATTGTAATTAGCATTTAGAAATGAACCTTTATTAGAGTAATGAAGTAATTGCTGATTAATAAATTTTATGATATTCGTTCACATAGTGGATGATATTGAACAGCGCCTAACAAATATTGCTTTTGCAACTTTACTCATCATGTAATAATTGTGTTTGAAGAACTTTATGTAATTAAAATTAACATACATTCATTGACTGCTTGTATTTTTTTTACTTTTTCGCTGTCGATATAATCTCATTCTTTGAACAGCTGTAATATCTGTCTTACCTAGAAAATATTTTTCATTTTAATAAGTTCAAAGATTTATAGAAACGAATAATATAGAAATAATTTCTAAACAAAAAACTTACGTCTAGTACGCGGCACGAATGTTTAATTTGTTTTTATTATTTTCAAGGAACAGGGTAAATATTCTTCTGATTCAGGCAGTTTTCATTAAATCAAGATTTGTACTATGATGTAACTTTAAAATGCTTATTTATCTATGCCGATTTCCTTGTTCCTAGTTTAAAATTCTTAATCTTCAAGCCATGCTCTACTCTATATATTATAATGGTTTCACTTTGAATGCACTCTTTGTAATGCATATTTTTTCACTTTGTGATTTAAAGATACTACATTATTTTAACCACTTGCAAAAGTCTGCAATTTCTCATAATATATAATGTTATTACTAAACTTAATAAGTTCTTACATAATCATATTGGTGATGAGATGAGGTTCATATCTATATTCTCTTGTGAGACTTATATTAGTAGTTGCAATACGCAATGTCAGTCATTTCAGCATCCAATAATCTTAAGTCTATTTCAAAGCTCAAATCGATTCGTACTTCTCGCAGAAAATGGATTTGTCTATTTTGAATATCCACTATTTTTTAACCTGAATTGATACTTGTCAAATTTTCATTAGATTTGAAATATCTCGTTGGCATTTTCTATGCTTGTATACGAGATTGTCTCATGATATTCTTCGTCAATTGGCTGGAAGCCAAGAATTCGATCCGAACGCATTATTCAATAGTACATTTTCTTCCTTGCTCTACAGAATAGGGAAGTAAGAGCATCTTTTAGGGCAGGGCTTGGCAATCTTTTCTGCGTTTTACGAATCAAGATAGGTGTTCACGACTTGAAAACTCGTATATGCATTTTTTACATATGTGTTTTTACTAATATATGCTTGTAAAATATAGACATTTACTAAATATACTGATAGTATTGCATTATACGCTAGTCTATTATGTTTTATTCAACAGTATATTAATATATTATTTTATTAATATCATATTAACTAAACAAACGTTCTTGTACGATTTTACTTACTTGATAAGCTTATGCATAAATTTTTAGTGCATTTTTAATGGAACTTGCCCAGGCACTTCAGAGCATTTTTTTGTTAAGGAGGGCCATTCAAAGTCGACAAACTTACAAAGTTTTAAATTCGTTGTGTAAGAAGTAGTCGTAATACTCGAAAACTTGGGGTAATTGTGTCATTATTAACTTCCCATAGGGTAAGTTATAGTAATCGCAAAAAAATCGAAAATGAAAATTTTTATATATCTTTACGTTTCAAAGGTCTTTGAACATTTTGGCATACTTAGAAAAAATGCATGTATGTGTGAGTGTGCGGATACAAATTTTTCGTCGACGATTTCGGGAACACGGATGAACGATTTTTTTTTTTTTTTTTTGTAATAGTTTTATTTAGCAATCAGAAAAATTACATTTTTCATAAGCTAAATTGCAAATTATGTGAATGTTAAAATAAGATAGGATCCACTGATCTATCTTACATATTTACTTAATACGGATGAACCGATTTGAATCATTAAAAAAAACAATAGATTCGTATTGATAAAAAATTCGTATTCGTATTGGCAAAAAAGAGCCAAAAATGGTAAATTCATTTCTGAGAGAACGGACGTCAGATTTGAATACTTCAAAACCTTTTTTTTTATGAAAAAAAAAGCAAAATTACCAAAAATAAACATAAGTTGTTTGCAGAATACGCTCGGCTCTCAATTTAATAAACACTTATAATTTACAGTATTTATAATAAATATGTAATCTATTTGAAAATATTTAAAATAATTGTAATTAATATTAAATCATTTTCTATATTGATCATTGATTATTTTTATTCCTTAATGTTTAATTACAGTACGGGAAGTGCCAGCAATTTACCTTACGGCACGATGCCATGCACCACTAATTTTTGGCTTTGGTCCTAGAAATGTTTTTAGGGTTACTGTTCCACAGTTTAAATGAACAATAATTATTAGACTTAACAACAATAACCGAAAAATGGTTACAATTTGACCAAAGCTCTGAGTGTGACGTATATGATCATAATTTTCATATTGAGTGAATAAAAAAAATCCATTATTGTTGGTTTATATTAAATTGTGCTTTACCTTTACCTTTACTCTACCTATACTTGGTGCCGCCTTACCTTTACCCTTACCTTTACAAAATATTACAAAACAACTTTTCAAAATCGTTTTATTCGTCATTATGATGCTGCTGACATTTACATTGCACTTTCTATTTCAAAGTTATCCTGCAGCTGCAGCAGGATGATTAATCCTTCTCACATCAATGAATTTAACTATCAGAAACTTGCTTTCACGTTGAATGCATTTATTACTGTCACATGTGAGTGAGTTGATGATGACAGCGGTTTTGGTTGACAACCCCTGCTTTCAGTGCACATCATGTGCTCTGTATTCCATTTTCAATGAATTCATTCATGACGCATAGTATGACCTATATACGATCTGCATAACATTTTCAATAGTTGTCATATAAAAATGCTCGCGAGAAAATTTCTTGTATCTCATACGCGATTCCTAAAAGAATCGAAAGAAATGTTGCACTGGGTGTACAAATATCGTCATTCTAGTAGATTGTTCTGTATATACACACATTATGTTAATTAGTATATCCATGTAAAAAAATTGTAAAAGGCAAGAAATAAAAGGATTATTCATTTATTAATTTATTTATTAGTATATTTATTGAAATATTCATATTTGAAAACTAAATTGATATGAAAATCTTGTAATGTATAGAAATTCTTCAAACTATACTTGAACGCATTAAACTGTACCATTTATCGACATTAATTTTTTCTTGGCGTCTTCGCAGTTATTCTTGAAGTTTTTTGCTTTATTAAAAATTAAGTCAATTTTTATTTGATGTTTATTTTCTCTTTATTTAACTATAAATTTATTCGTTATTATTAAGCAGAATAAAATTAATAATACATTTTTAGCACAGCTTATTGTTAGTCTTTGTGCTTCACTATTTTTTGGTAAATAATGTGAATTCGTTAGACATTTCTAGTCATTTTTTCATTTCTAATTTATATTGTATCTATTTCATGACATTATAGACATAATAAAATAATAGCCAAATATAATAGGTAAAATATAAATTTGCTTTACAATGAGTATGAGCAAAACCGAGTGAGATGCACTTTTACATATTTGAACTTTATTTACACAAAACTAAATTATCCAGTAATAGTTACTGTACAATTTTGAATAGATGACTATGTGGATAAGGGATGTTGCACTTAAAAGCTCATAATTTCCAAACAACGTAAGATTTATTTTTCTAATTTTTTTCATGACAGTTAAGGTCAACTTAACTTAGCCGTATCACTTCGGTACGCCTTGACGTTAAGTTCTGGGACACCCTGTATATTGATCATTTTTTACATGTTACCACTTTTATACTAATTACTAGAGTAAGCTAGAGTAATTTTACCAAACATTTTAATACTCGGTAGATTTTTGACCATATTTAGTCAATCTTAATTTTCAATTTAGCGTTTCACTTTTAGCCTTTCACCAAATACTGAGATTTTTTTTATATATTGCAACATTTACCTTTGACCTTTGTATTATTTTTCAAATGACATGGTCGTAATAATAAGTTAACTTTGCCCTTTCATTTCATTTTTATTACGGTTAACGTTATTGTTTTAGTGCACTTTTATCCTTGCTTATAGTTCAGCTATGAATTAATTTCCGACATGAATGCATGAAATAATTAACTTTACATCATTTTACCCATTCCTATCTGTTCATTAAATTTATTAATGTGCGCTTTAATGATGATCTCGGAATCACGTTTTTTAGTGTGAGGGCTGGAAGGATTTTATAGACTTCAATTATAAAATAGAACTATTTAATAACAATATATATATAATGTAAATAAAAAATTCGTATTAAATAGAGTATCCGGCGCCAGGTGCCGTCCGGCGTTACGGGACTTTTCCCTATATATATATATATATATATATATATATATATATATATTGGTCTAGATTTGACCAGGGTTTTTTGTATTTTACCCGAGATCCTTGAAGGTAGAGGGTATGCATATAAATTCCTGTACTTTATTATAAGTTTTTAAAGTCTAACAAAAGGATTAAGAGAAGAAACTAGAGATACTAAACTAGACATCAGTATATATCGCAAAGTAAATAATTCTTTTTATTCACTTTTTTATGGTAAGGGTTTAATTCTTGCTTCTGTCCGCTCATTAATTAATTAGACATAGTGATCCCTATTATATATTAAACTATTCCAGTAACCAGGACATTTTGCCGATGTCTTGCAATTATTACAGTTATTAACCAATAATTGTTCAATATTTTTTTTTGCAATTTTTGTTATAATTTTAATGCATACAATAGAATGAGTTCTACAAAAGTATTCGGAATTTGAATTCAGATGTAAATGGATCTATGAGAACTGGTGCCATGAAAACATATTTTATTTTAACTAATATATATTAATTTGAAAATGATAATGATACAGTGCAATGTTAACATTATAGTATTATGAGAATAATTTACACAATTAGGTAAATTGGCAATAATTATAAATTGTGTTTAATTGGAATATTTATTATGGTAGTTAGGCAAATGTGTTTAAAAAACGTGTTTATGAGCAAATAAAGATATTGTTTAGAATTACACGGAAAAGAATTTCATTGGATTTTGGAAAGAGAGCAATTTTTGGAGATTAAATTAAACAGGTTGAAATTTTGTCATTTGAATAAAAATCTGAAAATAGAAATTTGATTGAGAGTATTGAATAGTTGATTTAACTGAAAAAGTGGTAAAGCAAACAAATAAATACATCTAACAATATTTAGCAATTTTTTATGGTTATGAAATTGCGGGTCTGTCTTCGAAATCAATTTATAGAGTTAATTGATAATAATTTGCATTATTACATGGAGCATGAATTAATAAATAATTTTGAAGCTAAGTTTTAAGACGAAGTCTCTACTTATTAGAAAATATTACAAAGATTTTTATTAACCTTTATTAGTCTACTGCACTTCAAATTAAACAGCAATTTTATATTGTTTAAAAACATCAAAAATAAATCATGAAAATTTATAGTCCACTAGTATTAGTTAGTTGTGTACAAAATAACTTTGTATAATGTTAAAATGTATTTTTATTAATTATTACGAAATACGCAGTATATTAAATTAATTAAAATTTTCATATTTTCTGTACCCGACAATTGAATTATTTATGATACATGATCATTTCAATAATGTATAAATTGATTTTTTTCTAATTATAGAAAATTTGAAATTAAACATCGCATCAATATATAAAAATAAATGTATTGGAAATACTGTAAAATAATAAAATATTCAACCATTATAATTGATTTCTATATAAAAACAATGTTCTATATTAAAACGCTGAAATATTTTTAAACTTGAATGTAATCATTTTGTAATAACTCTTTTTGAGAGATTTTAATTAAAATGATAAAAAAATCTCGGCGTAAAATTATTTTTAATGTTTACTATTTTTAAATACATAAATTTATATTCCAATATAGTGATAACTTTGAAGAATATATGAATTGCAGGCAATGAAAATTAAATTATTAGCATGTGGAAAAGTGCGTAAATATCACGAGAATTATGTCATTAGTACATATTTATAATTGTTATAAACATCTTATTATTTAAAAATCATTTTAATTGCATTAAACGTATTTCTCATTTCAATACTGAATAATAGTCTATAATCGCGTATATAAATAATTTCATATTCACATTCTTTGATAACGAATTAAATCGTATTTCTTATCTTATTATTTAATATTATCAAGGTTGCTTTTTGTGATAATGATTTTCATGCATGTACCCACGATATAACTATTTTTGACGAAATAATAAAACAGTTGGTTATAATGTTGGTATTTTTTATGAGAATAAAATGTAGCTTGGTATTTGAATATTCTCGAATTTTGTTTGTGATGTATTTTATTTTTCTTTGATGGGGAATCTCGTTATTAAATATATAAATTGACATAGTTATAGTAAAACCACAACTATTTCAATTCTTGGCTATGACAGAAATATCTTGAATTAACTTATATTTTATATGTATTAAGTTCAAATAACTATAATTGCAGATATACTTATTTTTGTTTCGTATATATAGACTTCATAGGCATATTCGCGCAGATAATTAAAAATTAATTAAGTTTTTACAGAAATACGTGAAAATTGACGAAATGTACTATAGACATATTTGTAAACATATTTTTAAGTTTATTAATTCTCAACCATTTACTATTACATATTATATTTTTTTTATTAAACATATTATTTTTTCTATAATCAATTTTTAGGCTTATTATTATATTATTATTATATATTATTCATTTATTATAATCAATTCAACAATCAATAATTAATATTTTTGCTAAATTTTTTATTGTTTATATTTCTTTTATTTACATATTAATTATCTACTTAATTTATATTGCCTATTAAAATAATTTATACCGACATTATTTTTAAATCTGTCAACATACATGACATAAAATAAAAAAATATAATAGCGTAACTATGTAGCTAACTAGAAAAAATACGCCACATAGAGCAACTGCTGCATTTGTATGATTTATTATGTGTAAAGTTAAAAACATTTTCCATGCTCTAGTCCGGATAATTTTGTAGTTTTTGTTTTAAAACAATTTTTAGTAGTTGGGTAGACTTTGGATAAATTTTTTGGTCATAATCAGGTGTTTGGTGGAATTTTGATTATTTATTGATTTTTGTTCAGTTTCGGACAAATGGCATACTTATACAATGGATAAAATTGTTGTCACATTTTAACTTCTAATCTAACTACTTCTAAAAACAGATGGAAGGTCTACCTGTAAAAAGAATAGACTTACATTTATTGCAAAACTCTCTTTTCACGCTCTGAGCCCGGCGAAAGTTGATTATAATGCAGGATTTGGTCCCTTTGGGTTCATGCATGCTTCATGTGCTGATGACCTACAGCTACAGATTTTTTTTTGTAAACTGCTTTCCTAATGTCCGTACTGTATGGACAAAATGGGTTTTGCAATTATAGTTGACTTTTCCTTAATGAACACGTTATTATAGTTCCTACTTAATTTAAATACTATGTTGTTACTGGTAGTCAATGAATCTAAGAATACGAAAAACGATTGAGAAAATAGCACTGCGAAAATAATTCATATTAATAACTTTATCAATAATTTCATCAATGTTGAAAAGCCTCGATGATGTTTGTGATTGAGATTGTAACCATTAGGGGAGCTATTTTTGAATAATTTTTTGAAAAATTTTGTTTTTTTAGTAATTCCGGTAAAATATAAATGCACGTGATATCTTACTAGACCCTAACCTTGCCCACGTGATATTTTGTCAACCCTTTCTTTTAAACTCACGTTATTAATGGACACTTCTTTACTGCATTGGCCTGCTCGGCAATAACTATAATAATATTATGCAGGATGATTCACATGTTCAATCGAGACAAAAAAAAAAATATTTTAGGATCCTATTGAAAAATGACTGTTACTAGTTACCTTAGTTAGATATAGTAGGGAAGCCACTAGCCCTCCTATTTTTATATTCTATATTTCTATCATTATCAATGTTATCTAAATGGTGAGATTATTAACCATTTTAGTTTGATCGTAAGTCCGAATATATTTAACAATTTTTTGTTTATTCATCTCAGTGGGACCAAAAGTTGCAATTTTTTTTCTGGTTTGCCATTTGCGTCGGCTCCTTATTGGAAGTCAGTCCGCACAAGTCAAACAAGCGGGACCGATATAAATTTGTTATTCTACGCTATTTATTATTCTGGGAGCAGACGTTTCGGGGTCGCGATAAGATGAACTTTGACATTTTCAAATTGCCTCATCAGATGCAAGGGATAGAGAATCTTAAAAAATATTTATGAACATTACATACACATTTATTGTTTACACCGTGCTATCACAGCTACTTATTGCTGTTCCAAAGAATTCATATGCGGAAAGAAGAGAGACGATATGTCAAATGAATTTTATATTAAATTTCTTGGAATTGAAGTCGCGGGAATTAATTATGCGTATTTTAATACAGATGTACAGTAAAATATGAAATATTCTGGACTTAACAGACATGCCTGTTAGATACGCACAATATTAGTGCTTTTGATATCGTATAGCTCTCCATAATATTTTGGTTACATTTAATTTCATCTTAGTGCAGCAAAATAATATCCTATTAAACTAATTAACATATGACAAATCTTTTATATATATATATATATATATGTTTAATTTGAGTTTAATATTCGGGCGTAACATCAATAAAAATAGTATGAGTTTTTTTTTTTTTTTTTTTTTTTAAATTTATTTATTTAAAATCCATACGTTTCGGCTAGCATCTTAGCCATCATTCAGTGGTAATCAAGTTAAAATTTTGTATCCTAATATAGCATATGAAACCATTATTAATCCATGGTATGAGTATGTGCACATTGATAAGATATGTATTTTTAACACAAACATCACAAATGGTAAAACACACTAATAATCATGATAACTTGACAAGTTGTCGAAACTATGTATTTACTCTTTGGAGTTTAGGATAGAATTTCTATCCTAAAATCCAAAGAGTAAATACATAGTTTCGACAACTTGTCAAGTTATCATGATTATTAGTGTGTTTTACCATTTGTGATGTTTGTGTTAAAAAATACATATCTTATCAATGTGCACATACTCATACCATGGATTAATAATGGTTTCATATGCTATATTAGGATACAAAATTTTAACTTGATTACCACTGAATGATGGCTAAGATGCTAGCCGAAACGTATGGATTTTAAATAAATAAATTTAAACAAAAAAAAAAAAAAAACTCATACTATTTTTATTGATGTTACGCCCGAATATTAAACTCAAATTAAACATATATATCAACATCAAATTCAAGAATATTCAAAAATATATATATATATATATTATAAAATTTTATATTTAACTATCTAGGAAGTTACTAATTTTTATTTATTGCTAATATGTACTGACCAATTCATATGGGGATACAAGAGAAGCGATATGTGAAATGAATTTTATATTAAATTTCTAGGAATTGAAGTCGCCGAAATTAATTATGCGTATTTTAATAGATGTACAGTAAAATTTGAAATCTTCTGGACTTAACAGACATATCTGCTAGATACGCACAATATTAGTGCTTTTGATATTGCATAGCTCTCTATAATATTTTGGTTGCATTTAATTTCTTGTTTTAGTGCAGGAAATTAATATCCAATTATTTTATGATGAAGAAACCCAAACATATTATTTGAAACTTACTGGAACCTAATTACAAAATTTACAAAATTACAAAAGGTGAAGCAATTTTTAATTATTAAATGTTACGAATGCTATTTTAGTAAAAATTTAAGTTTAATCATATATTATCAACTCTCAACGTATCTAAGCAAAAATTAATAAGAACTTCCAGAATTTTCAATGGAGGCAGAAACTTTAGATTTGAAGTAATTAGCTATAAATGATATGAAAATCAGTTTGGCAAAAATAGAATGTATATGTTATTTGAAAAAATTGTAATTTTTTTGGAAAAAGTGGCATATAGACAATTAGGTTGAATAAATTTCTTTTAATTTTATGATTTTTTTTAATTAAGACAAATCTTTACTCTTACTAAATAATACCCTCAAACAATTTTTGATACGCGGTCATGCCAAGGAATGCTACGCTTTTGTAAATCAAATTCAGATAACACCTGTATAGCACGGTACTTCTATAACACGGTTGAGAATTAAGATTATCCCCCTTATAACACGGTAATTTCAAAACAGCTTATAATTAAGCAAACCTTCATAAAATTATACATATAATAAAACCCGTGAAAAGAAAGCTTAATTCAATTAAAAATTGCCGTGCAATAGCTCGAATAAATGTGATGAAATTTGTGCAGAAGATAACATATTGGACATATTCTATTCGAAAGCTTCTACTCTATCGAAAAAAAAATGTTTCGGCTCAAATAAAATGAGCACGAAATTTTAATTAAAGTAACTTTGCATGTGCTTTGTATCAAAAAAGAAATATATAAATGTCTTTTCACTAAAAGCAAGCAATCGTAAATATTTATATTTTTGCAAAAAATAGAGCATGGAAATAAAGGTAGTACAAGAAAATGCTCTGGGGATGATGATCCAAAAAGAAAACGATTTGCGTTGCATAGTACTTACTTGTTAAATGTGACGAAAAAAATATGATAAAATTCATTTAATGTGTATTACTTATGAAGATAATTTATTAAATATAATAATATTCGTTATAAAAATATAGGGGCCAATTTTGTGGTAACATAGACGATAACATAGCGTTGGTACGGCAACGCTTTCTTGGTACTAAAAACTGTGAAAATGCTATCAGAATTGGCCCTGTGTGTTTTGAGTTCTTGGAGCGTAACCCCTCTTCTTGTACTAGTAATTTGCCCCTCATAACATGAATTCGCATATAACACAGTAGTATTTTGGAACATAACTACCGTGTTGTACGAGGGTTACTTGTACTATAGTATATTATTATTATGATTGGTCTCTACCAGAAGGTACTTTATATTAGAACTTTAATTTATCTCTTTTGCCTTTGTTGTTATCACTATGGAATAAATTGTTAGCAGGGTTTTTTTATTTCCAAATAAAACTTACACGAATATTTCAAGTTTATTACTATTTTCGGTAAAAAAAAGTTTTAATATGAGTTTACACACTTACAATACCCTTTCCACTCGTAAATTCCAAAATTAACATGTATTTTGTCGCCAGAGCGGCGGCATCCGACTGGAAAGAGTTAATATGAGTTTTCTTTCCTATCCAATTCAAGCGGTCTCAATCACGCGGAAAACATTTGGAGCAAAAGTTAAAATTAGTTCTACAACGAATACAATTACCGAATTCTTGAAAAAAATATTCACAAATATGACCACTTGGCGGACAAGAAATTCATCAAGGACTTTCATGCGAAAACTTTTAACAAGCAGTTATTATATTCTAATTGGGTTTCAGTAAGTTTCAGACGAAATTTTGTTTGGGGTTCTTTTTTTTCATTTCGCCGAAACCTTAGTAAATATATCCACTCGAGTGTAGTTGAAGGGTTTTGCGTATGAAGAGGGTCGGCAGTTGGCAGTCAGCGATTCCACATAATATAAACCATTGTTCTTATCCCAAAAGTCGGTGTCGTGTATCAGAAAATCCAATGTGCGAATCCGGCTCGTAATCTCTTTAGATAGATGGAGAGCGAGTGTACGGAAAGTTTCTGATCTTATTAGTTGCAACTGAAAATGATCAGTCTCGTAAACAGGATTTCATCAACTTGATACTGTCAATATCTTCCGTTGGGAGAAAAGTAGGTAATTAATAGTGCTAAGTATATCTTGCAGAGCTTATTATGCAGATTAAATATTCTTTTTAACAACCAAATGTGAATTTGAAAACCATAACAGTAAATTTCTGCAAAATTATCAGAAAATACAACACTTCACTAATTCACTGATCTACAACTGCATTATTCTTAGTGCTTGACTTTGGACAGTGATCATTTTTAAGCAGAAATTGATCATTTTAAGTGGGTGGTTGAGCATCGTAATATAAACTGCATCTAATTGCTGTTACACTGATAAATTGCTTTTATTTCTCGTTTTAAAACCAAATATATGAGAAATACCCAATAAATTTGTTCTAAAAACATGATTTTAGAGATGTTTCGATTTGTGGATAAACATAAGACTCAGGAGTAAAATAGACCAATGTTATGGCAAGGCCATATTATGTAGTGATTTCATACAAAATGGTACTAAATACTGTCAAAATGTCATGTGGTTGCTGTGCAGCCAGGCGTTTTAGATAAAAAACCTAACCTAGAAAACGCACAAATGTCATAAAAAACGATGTTATCATAACTGGATCTTCGTAATATGGCTTAATAACATATGAGTGAAGTTGCGTTTTATGAGTAAAACGAATAAAAATACATGGCATTTATTGACAGTGCGATTTTGTATGAAAACTGCCGCGTAACATGGTCTTTCCATAATATTGGTGTGTTTTCACAGAGTCGTCCCATCAAATTGCTAGCACTATATTTATGAACAATATATAAGCGAAATATAATTGATAATTTTTAATTATGTCTATTTTTGAAAATGTTTAAATTGTGGAATGCAATAGGACAATTATGATCACTACACAACTATAATCAAAAATGTTTGTTGTAGTTATAATTTCATAGACCAATACATTTTTGGTAGATGGAATCTATCGACTGAACCGTTGATTAATTTAAATTAATAATAAACTTATACTACATGTTTTTTACTATTATATGTAATTAACAACAGTACTGTTAAACGTTCTTCAATCATAAAAACATATTTCCAGAAAATGTTTAGTATTAAATAAATAACTGATCGCGAATGTGGAAATATGTGGTGCGTAAGTGAAAGGGGCAGCTAACACAAGATATATGAATGGTTTATCCACGGCAATGCATGCCATATACAAATGTTTTTGGAGTATATTAATAGCCATTGTAAGTGTCAAGCTAATCTGAAACTGATTTCATTTAAATTGTCACATTTGGAGATTCAAGGTTTTGATATATTATTATGGCGTTTTTTATTAATTCTTTAATTTTTGAATCATGAAGCAAAATCCGAACATTTATCTATAAATGATTCATGACATGCCCGCGAACCGAATGAGATTTCAATAAATCTGTATAAAAAATTATTACTTTGTCATAGATTTGTATGGTAACTAGTTTATACTCAAAAACTGACTCAGATTTAAATATTCGATCTCTACATTTTTTTGCTAAAATTGCTCTGCATGCAAACCATTCATGAACTGTTCGTGCGCATCGTAAAATATTTGTAATGAGAGAATGACAGGGTGGACAACCCTAGATAAAAAATTATTTTTTTAAAGTAAAATATTAACTTTTATAAGATCAAGAAAATCTGAAATAAAATTCAATGAAAAACATTCATTGACTGAAAAAGGATGAAAAATTATTCGTTTACTAAACTGTCTATGGACATTATAAAATGGTTTGTGATAGGAGGGTGAAATATTAAGTTTATATGCGTTATTTATTACAAATTTAAAAAATGTTCGAAAAAATAATCAAAAATCTTAAGGATGGCCAACGTTTACCACTTAGGGGTATAAAAAATCGATGTTGTCCGGCTCTTAGTCATACTGATCGTGTTATAATAGTTCATAAAAATCGGTAAAACCGTTTCAGAGGAGGATTGCCACTAACATTATGATTCAAGTATATATGGGATTATATATATTAGTGTGTGAAGTGATAATTTATTAAAATGTATTCATTCATTTATTATTGTGACTAAAATTAATTCATAAACGCAAATAACACTGTTGGCTACATCTGAATCAGCATGTCATTTCAGTGTTATCATTTGACAGAGATACGCAGAACGCTAAAGACTCTTGACGAGTAAAGAGAAATATACAAGTTAATAAAAATTAACATATTTAGTGTTTAATTGTGTAAAAATAACAATGGGAAACATATTTGTGTTAAATTGGTGCAAATTTCTACTATCGATGTTACTTATATCTCATATGATGGACGTTTATAGTTGTCATCCACGAATACCACTTATGAGTAGAGTAAGTGGAAATGTACAAAGAAACGATAATGATCTTCCAAGAAGAAATCTGCATACTGATGATTCGATATACTTTCCTGATGACGAAATATTCAGACCAAAATTTCCGAAGAAAACAGATTCTGAACCTGCAATTGTCAACAGATTTCTATTTAATACTCCTTCACGATGTAGAGAAGGATTTATGATGATAAACGATAGGTGTAGAGCATTAGTGTGATGTTACTTGTTCTATTTTTGTATTATAAGTTGAATAATCGTAAGTTAGAGTTTGTAAGCCATAGTAATAGTAAGGTATGCTTTAAATATTATATTATATTTCATTTAATATATCATTTTATAATTAAATAAACTAAATTCAAACAGTTGGAATGTTGTTTACAATGATGGAAACGAAACATTATCATTGATTTTGAACTTTGCGGTTTGGGTTTTGACTGGGGTATTTCCAAATAGTGAAATATAACGTAGTATTATCAGATTTTTAAGTTTCAATAAAATTATGTTTATAAAAAACGAAACGACTCAAACGATCGTATTATTCAATTATAAACTTTATTTGCAATAAGCGAATCATACTTTTCCTTATTGCAATTCAAAGATAGTTACTTATCTAGTTAGTTTTCTAGAGTCTAGATTTTAGAAGCGATAAAGATTTTAAATTATAACTTTATGGAGATCCAAAGTTATAATCTGTTACAAGCTTAAACTAATTTTTATTACAGTCTATTATAAAAATTGTAATTTGATGAATTTCACATATTTGTTGAGTTCAACTTCTTGTGTCAAAATTTACAACTTTTATGAAAATGTAATGATGCACTATTATAGTCTATATGATGTATAAAAAATAACACATTCTTTAAATAACAAACTTGTGATTTAAACTTATTAGTAGTAGATTTTTGTATTTTAACTACGACTTTGCTTATAACACATTTTTTTTGATTGATGGATGTTTAGGTTTGATGTAGGATAGGTTGGGGCACAAAAGCCAATTTGACTTTAAGTAATTATCGTGTCTAAACTAAATGAACTACATCACAATATTTGACATAAATCAAACAACTATCGATTGCTAGGGGGCAATCAAATCCAATGTCTTATATTTAATTTTAAAGGATTTTACGAAATAATTGCTACAATAATCAACACATGCAAAATATAAATTTCATAGGCACATTTTTGACAGAGATAGGACTGTATATAACCTTGATCTGGTATTTTATTAGAAATATTCATCCACAGAGCTGGAATAATTCTATTTTATATTATATTGGATTCTATAGTTTCTAATTATAGTAATGTGTTGTTTTACTTTTTTTCTAAAATTTGTCATCAGTTTCTTTTAACCCCATAGTCGTGGTAAAATTGAACAGCCAGGGGGCAATCAAATCCAATATCTTATTTTTAATTTTGGAAAGATTTTACCAAATAATAGCTACAATATTCGACCAATGCAAAATATAAACTTGATGGGCACATTTTGTTAAAGATGGGACTATACATAACCTTGATCTGGTATTTTATTAGAATATTTATCAACAGAGTTGGAATAATTCTATTTTCTATTCTATTATTGTATTTTTTTGATAAACATTGCCGTTTATCTCCTGATAGCGATATTGTTAAATTTAAGACGATGACTGATTACACATGTTTTTCCCTCTACTTTCAAATATTGTTGTTGAAAATTCTTAACTTGACTTGTTAATGAGATATTATGGATCTTTTTTTCCCGCGGCTAAAAAAAATATCTGCACATTTCTGTGATCTCCAATCAGTAGGACTAAATACTCCGACTGGCAGAGTACGCGCTTTCCAACACAATTACAAACTGCACTTTTATTGATTTTTCTACTCTTATGCTTTTC
>NW_020538040.1:30837851-30877747 GCF_003426905.1 Ctenocephalides felis
GAAAAAATATGAATATGCCTCTGGGACAGATGTTAAAAAAAGTAAAACCATCTTTGAACTCAACAAAATTAAAATACATGCCAGATCTTCAGATTCGAAAAACGGGATGAGAAATTATTCAATAAAAATAGAAAACCATATGTTTTAAAAGTGCATCTTACACAAAAAAGCATTTTTTTTCAAAAATTTAAATTCTCAAGAATCTTTGAAAATGTGGGAGTAGTAATGGGAGTAGTTATGTATATGAAAGTATAAACTCCACTTGTATGAAAATATATAAAATTTATTGATTATAAAAATTAATGATTTCAAAATATGACAAGTCCAATTGTTTTTTTACAACCACTAGCCTGCTTTATTTCCCCACACAAAGTTTTCAAAATTTCTTAAATTTTTTTCGGTACAAGAAGTACCAGCAATTTGCCTCAAGGAGCATCAAACCAATTCTTTGGGGCATTCAAAATTTAGTAATTGTGCAACATAAACAAATTATATATATATATATATATATATATATATACATATATACAGTGGCGGCGCTAGACCATTTGTGGGCGTCGGCGAAATTCGTTTGCGAGGCCTCCCTTTTTTACCAGTTGCAAGTTGACTAGTGGTGCATGGCATCGTGCCTAAAGGCAAATTGCTGAAACTTTTCGTGCCGTAATTTAAATTTTTGAAAAGCTTTAAAAAAAATTGTAAAGTGAAAGAAATTGACTTTTTTTAATTCGAAATATTTTTGTTGAAAATTTTGAACTTTTTTTCAAAGCAATCACGTTGCGTTAGCGGCTTAGAGACGAAATATCGAAGCGCGTAAACGCCGCGTTGCAGTCTAACTTAACTCACTATTAATTAAAATCTTTATAAAATATCTGATAATTTGATGTGCATATGCCAAATGGGTTTTGTTGGGCTTTTTTACTGGATTTCCAAAACCGCTAGACCTGCCTTCCTAAAATGTAATCAATTTGGCACTTTTGCCCGTATCTTCAAAACGCGTTATCCTGCCTTTGCCAAAAACTAATCGGCACGTCTTCTTAACTTCAATACATGTCAAATGTTTTCTGAATTTTTCAAATTGGTTGATCCATGTGCGCGAAATCGTCGACGAAAATTTGCCAAAATGTACAGAAATCTTTAAAGATATATAAACATTTTGTTTTCGATTTTTTTGCGATTACCATAACTGTATATGAGATTTAATTTTTATCAGATAAATAGACCAATTGAAATAAACAAAAATCATACAGGTTAAAATAAACAAACTCTTGGGCAAAAATGGTTTGTTTTCCAGCTATTAGAAAAGCACTAAAATTAAATAATTATCCCGAAGAAGTTTCTTTTTTGTCATTTGATTAGCAAATTTTATGTTTTTTCGATCATTATGAATGAAAAATGGTTGGAAATCACTGACTTAATAACTAATTAGGCAAAATTTTGCAATCTGCAAGTGATTAATTAGATTTAAAAAATCTATAATCACACTAATTTGAGTGCACAAATCCGCACATCACATAGTAGGTACACATGGTCTAAAAGCTCGTCCCATTATTCTAAAATTTATTGACTTTTTATAATTAATCATTTATCGTAGTTCCATAAAATTTATGTTAGATGAGACTATAATTTTTATCTCTAAGTTTTTTTTGAAAAAAGATTGTTACAATAAATTGCGAAGAAACTGTGCGGTCGATCTTGACGAAAAACAGCACGATGCCAACTAAAAAACTTTCGATCAGTTTTTGAATTTTCAAAATTGGTTCAGAAATGTCAAAATGACATTTTATTAAGAGTCTATAATTTTTTGTCGACGACATCAGAGCGGATCAACCGATTTAAAGGATTTAAAAAACATTCGATTCGTGTTGATAAATTGTCAAAGGCAGGCTCAGCGGTTTCGGAGATACAAAAAAGTTTAAAAGGTTATCAATTTTATTTGAAAGAACTGATCATCCCAATAGAATGATTAAAAAAATATATTGCTTGTGTTGACGGTGTGAAACAATGATTAGTTTCAAATTAACAGTTTTTGTTATTATCTCATTGTTATTTCTCATTGATCAATTTATATTGATCATTGATAACTTTTCTTCCTCGAATATTTAATTACTGTTTCGATACGTTAAGATTCCCACTCGTATGTATTCCCAAAAAGAACGATGATTTACAATTTACATTGTGCTCACATAAGAAATACTCAAATATAAACAACCAGAGAATTAGCTCCCGCGAAGTTGTTTAGATTTAATAATCTATAGCTGTTGACAGACGATATTAGATAATGTCCATAAAAGATAAGAGAGTAAAATGATAGTGCCTGTAAGCCACTAATCACCTTCTTTATACTTTCTTTCTTATACTTGTTTCTTTATACATTTCTTTCTTTATACTTGTTTATCTATGCCACTAATCACCTTCTTTACTCGCACATGAAAATTAACTAAGTTTTAAATAATTAAAATTTTTCCGGGGCCTCCTGCGAGGCCCCCCCAGGCGCGCGGCGGTCGCCGACACCGCCGACGCCTAGCGCCGCTACTGATTGGACAAGTCATACTTTCTTGAACCATCAGAAATCCTATGTCTGACCTCAGAAAGTCAAATACATCCACAAGTGAGGACCAACAAAGTTTCAATCGATTTTCACAACCTGCATGGTGATGATAAGTCTTTAGAACCAGCAACAATTATACCGATCCATGTCCCATATCCAATCCATTCGACTATGTGCATTCCTCTGGATTTGAAGTTATTAGTAGAAAAAAGAAATGTGGAGTAGACTTTACCACTATTGTACTTTTTAAATGTAATAATTTTAGTTTTCTTCACTTTATGAACGAAATAAAACAAATGTACATCTCATAAAAAATATTTTTATAAATTATTTTCATAAAAGAGAATATTTTTCAATATTTTTTATTAAGTGAAAAAATCTAAAATTATTACATTTAAAAAGTACAATGGTGAAGTCTACTCCACATTTATGTTTCCTACTAATAACTTCAAATCCAGAGGAATGCACATAGTCGAATGGATTGGATATGGGACAAGGATCGGTATAATTGTTGCTGGTTCTAAAGACTTATCATCACCATGCTGGTTGTGAAAATCGATTGAAAATTTGTTGGTCCTCACTTGTGGATGTATTTGAATTTTCGAGATAAGGCATGGGATTTCTGACAGTTCAAGAAAGTATGACTTGCCCAATACCATTACCTGAATTTGCTCCGTAATCGGAAGCAAAATCCACCGATTCCAGGATGAATGTGAAAGTCAAGCATCTTCGATTTGACGTGTGTGCTTAGATGGATTTTGAACGTTTGGAACAATGAGCCTTGTGTCGGTGAGCATTTTTCGCATGTTTTTATCCGAATGGGTACTGCGATGAGGTGAGCTACCAAGGTGGGGATCTATGGTTGTTTCAGCTTCGCTAATCCAATGGAGGACGACGATTACCTTCTTCACGTCGTCAAGCAAATTTATTTAATTTCGGCTTTGAGGTTCATCACCATATTATTCATACCTAGGCTTAAGTCAGTAAACTTAATTAATATCAAGTATCAATAAAAATGTATCAATTTTAATAATAATTTAGTTTATATATTCAAAAGCAAGAATTTTATTGTAGCAAAAAAACAGTAAAAATATGTAAGATATATGTTAAAATGTGAATAAAATATTGACGTAGTATTTACCTTCTTTTTTTCTATTATGATTGTGAGCAGGGCGCTAGTGACGACACCGGGTGAACGAGCGTTGCTGAGAACCGTCGAATACTCTAGATCTGCTATGTAGGCTCACCATAGACCTTATACATATGTATTATATTATTAAGGTACTTTTCTAGCTTGATTTATATTGATTTTATATAGGTAATTTCATACATTTTATTTCCCTGCAAAAAATTCGACAATCTGAAATCATATTATAAAATCCACTTATTATATGTAAATTTCGCACGACTAGGTCAAATGATGTCATTTCTTTAATTATATTTCACAACTATATTTCAAATCATATTTAGCCTGCACGTCCATTGTTATATGGGAAATATGAAATCTTCAATTTATCTTCGCTGAATCGAATTGGAGATGATCTCTCTGAATGTCATTTTACATTTCATATCATATTTACAACTATCATTTGCATCTTATTTTTTACTTTAATGATTTTTAAGAAAAGCGATGAGAATAGTTTTTCCTTGGCACGTTTTCGGCCAGATGGTAGTTTGCAGCGTGGAATTAAATTCCAATGATATAGATATTGATTTGAACTTTGGTGACTTGGTGACCTACATTTGGGGTTTTAACTATCCACTGTGTCGAGTTGTGCTATCTTCTTTCATTTGCTCTAATCCAACTTTTATGCTTTCGTATTACCTCTGTATATTTTTTATTATTTGAGGATATCTGCAAGGATTTGATAGCGGTATTTTAGACTTCGTATTATATATAGACATTGACTGTTTTTGATAGCAATATCATACAGTATTATGAAAAAATTCAATAATATTTTAAATTTAAACAATAACAATTTCTGCTATCTTCAATTACTGTTTCGGGGCTTAATATATGCCTGAAAGTTATGATATAATGATGTGTCACAAACAATTAAATTAAACATATGGTGGCAGATGTATCGAATGTGATAATAGTGACGTATATTTTTTTTCTATTAAATTTTAATTACTCTATTTTAATGTGCGCTTCCAAATTTATTTTCAATAATGTAGAAAATCGTTCTCTAAAATAATAATGATTTGAATACGTGATTTCATACTAATATTTATTTACTAAAATACAAGTACGTTTTTCTGATAACATATCACTCCATTGATTTATTGGTTTTATATTCTACTACAAAACTACACTGTTACTGCCTATTATATTCTTACTTAAATTTCATACTTTGTTAGGAAAACCATACATTTCAGAAATTATTACTCTAAAAAAGACAAAATGCTGAATAACATGATGATTAAATATTATTTTGTCTCGAATCAGTTTCTTCATCAAGTGAATTTTATATCTAATTTGCTCTATGAAACATTAGATCTCTCCATGAAGTGAATTATAATTTTTTTCTTTTTTAACTTTTTTTCTATCTTTTCATGTAACAATTTTAGGGAAATAAAAAAGCTCTATATAATTACATATATAGAACATATTATGATCAATATATTTTGTGCTTCGTCAAAAATAATATCAAGCTAGCAGATTAAACTTTAGTTGATTATCATTTGGATAATCTCACTTTTTTCCGCCTAAGACGTTATAAATATAGAAATATAGAATATTTTCTTGGATTTCTTTGGGTTTTAAAATTTCAACCCATGTTTGTTTGCCTAAGTTACATGATCTATTCTCCATATTCGTTGAAATGTTATTGTTTTTACTAGGATATGTAACTCTACTTGAGTAGGAAGATTGAATGGATGTTATGTCCGGCTTCGAATAACAGAATGTAAAACCATTTTCCAAGAAAATTTGATCTAAAATTAGAACTACGAAAATTGTTTTATATTGATCTTTATTCCTAGAATTGTTCCGTTCCAAATTCCGATGTTATAAATTCAATCATTTATTAAATAATTGTATTCATAGTGGGAATGAGCAAAGCAAAAACAAAGAAATGAAAATAAAATTATGAACATTAACGCTCACGGCATTTCAGTAGAGTAGAGCAGGACTTGAAGGTGCGCGGGTAAAAAGGTCCACGACTGATATCTCAAAAACGAGTAAAGTTTAGAATTCTTCAACAACAATATTTGAAAGTAGAGGGAAAAACATGTATAACCTGCCATCACCTTGATTTTTACGAGGATGACGAAAATCCATAACGAAAGTATTTTTTTTCATTGTTATTAGTTTTTTGTTGGTGAGCACTGTTGTTCAGTTTATTAGACCTTAATATAATTTTTAAGTATACGTTAATTAATTGTTTTATAAGATGAATTGTTATTTTTAAGTTAGATTCAACAGTTTTTTATATAAACTTTATAAAAGCTTACATATGGGTGGGGTAAAAGGGCCATCTGAGCCTTTACTCTGGTAAATAGTAGTAAAAAAAGGAATTTAAACTAACAAAAGCAACTTGGCAATAGATAGGTCAAATAAATAGTTATTCTAACTCTGCTGATAATACTAGATCGAGGTTATATACATGTTATCTCTATCAAAAATGTACCCATGAAATTTACATTTTGCATTGGTTGAATAATATAGGTATTATTTCGTAAAATGCTTTAAAATTAAAAATAAGACATTGGACTTGTTTGCCTCCTGGCTGTCCTACTTTACCCCGCATATCATGGGGTAAAGAGGACCAGGTGACAAATTTTTGAAAAATAGCAAAAAAACACATTTTTACAATGATGAATTAGCTGGGAGTTTTACTGAACATGGTTAGGTATGGGTTATTCACAATATAATTGCTCAAAGTCAAATTGGATCTTTGTGCCCCGCCCTACCCTATATGTTTTACACATTTCATTTTTTGGTCTCATTTTTTTTTTAAATTTCACACACGTTCTATGAACCAAATCAACTTCTGTTTCATTTACTCTGAACACTATAAAGAACTATAAAACATAATTTTTATTGCTCATAAGCAACCTCTACTAATGTTTGCCTAAGCTATGATATGGGTGGTACTTTTCCCTCTATTTGTTGGTTATCAGTTCGTGTGAGTATGATTTATAATTTACCAAGAGTGTATATACCCCAAACAATAAAATTTCTGAGATCTAAACGGTAGATGCAATAAATTTTCTCAGTCAAGACGATAAGATAGTAAACTTTTGAGTAAAATAAATTATTCCTCATATATAGTATACGTTCTCTAGAATGTACCTATGTCTCAGTATTATTATCGAAAGATAAGTATATATCTGTTGCAATGATTCCTGATTTAGTTGATTATTTTCAAATTAGAATTATAATTGCTAATATTAATTTTGTTATTTTGCTGAAAACTAAGGAATAGGTAAACACCTATCGCCGAAGATGTAGATAAAATAAAACAATCATAGTGTATAATGGATCATAATATGTAGTATTACGTAAATTACGTAACTTTTCGAAAGATATTAATTGGGAATCGTGCTGAATAGTATTTTTGTAAAGATCTGCCGAGCCGTTTCTTCGCAATTATTTGTTGAGAAAAAATCTTTTAACGATTTTGATGAAACTTTGTATGACAACAGATTCCGCAGACTGAAATAAAAAACTAAAATATTATAGAATCTATGTCGAGCATATGTATAATACGTTCTGCGCTCCGTATATACTGATTACAGTTGACGTTCACACTTGAATAGATTTTTAGGATACGAAATATGTTAAACGAATTGATTATAATTAATTTTTACAATTACAGATAATAGAAGTATATTTGAAAGACATCAATTGGAAGTCGTATTGATTACTTTTTAATAAAGCAAAAATTTCATTTTCGGAACAAACAGTTGTTAATTTTACCTTAATAGCTGAAAATCAATTCTTATTGATCAAGTTGATTAGGGAACAATTATGAAACTTGTCCTAAGGCAAAATACCACGTACAACCGGTTATTTATAATAATATAATAATGATAAATTTTTGAGTCTGAATTAATAATAAATCAGTAGAAATATACTTTGGATGAGGTATTCCTATCGTGCGTCTGGATGAATGAAAATACATTTATTGCTGAAGTTTCTTTGAGAATTATGACAACTTTCTTAATATTTTCTATTCATAATATTTTGGAAAACCATTGGAATTCCTATCTATTCAAAATTCTATTCATTCTTCGAATTTTTATACCCAATCTCTATCCATTCTGTGATACACACATAGTTCTTTAGAATCAATAAAATTCTACGTTTATAGTGTTCCATACGCAAAGAGCTTGAATGCAATTTTATCACTGCCGTTTCATCTCTTGTTTGTTTGGTAAAATAGAGAAAACTTTTTTAAATTGCAGTGTGGTATTTTTCATGTCAGTTTACCTTAACCCAAAATCGTAAAAAAATGTGCAGTGTGGGTGATACAAACGCAAACTTCAGGACATACCATTTGTATTATAAAATTTTGAATTATATAGGGTAGAGCGGGGCTTAATGGTCCGTTGGTAAAAAGTTTCACCACCGATATCTCAAAAACAAGTGAAGTTAGGAATTTTTTAACAATATTTGAAAGTAGAGGGAAAATGATGTATAATGAGTAATCACCTTGATTTTTATGACGTTGCTATCGGGTGATAAACGCCAATGTTCGAGAATCCATAACAAAAGTATTTTATTTCGTAGTTAGTTTTTTGGTTGTGAGCACTGTTGTATAGTTTACGAGACCTTAATATAATTTTTAAGTATACGTTATTTTTGAATAAGATTTAACGGTTTTTCATATAACTTCTATAAAAGCTTACATGTGGATGGGGTAGAAGGTCTCATCTTTTGAACTGAGACTAAATCTCTACGCTGACAAAGTTGAAAACAACAAAGAATAGTAAATAAAAAAGTGAATTAATTTAACAAATGCAATTTTATAAGAGATAAGTTAAATAAATAGTTATTCCAGCTATGCTGATTATTATTTCTGACGACATTTCAGATCAAGGTTGTATAAAGTGTTATTTAAAAAAATATACCCATTGTAGCTTAAAGCCTTTAAAA
This sequence comes from Ctenocephalides felis, assembly GCF_003426905.1. Taxonomy (NCBI): domain Eukaryota; kingdom Metazoa; phylum Arthropoda; class Insecta; order Siphonaptera; family Pulicidae; genus Ctenocephalides; species Ctenocephalides felis. The sequence goes on from NW_020538040.1 coordinate 30,846,503, forward strand.
TTAAAAATAAGATATTGGTTTTGTTCGCCCTCTGGCAGTCCCATTTTACCCCGACTACAGGGTAAAAAGGACCAAGTAATAAATTTTTGAAAAACAGCAAAAAGCCATTTCTACAATGATGAATTAGCTGGGAGTTTTACTGAACTTAGTCAGAGAGTTGTTTGTTTGATATATGTTATTTGTTGTGATATAATTGGTTTGGTTTTTATCATATAATTGCTCAAAGTCAAATTCGATCTGATGTCAAATTTGCCCTAAGTCCTTTGACTACATTGGAATAATTATTTGTTCTGATAATTGTTTGTTGTTCGGACGTCTTTTCGTTTTATTATATTGGCCATGAAGGTGACAAACTTCAGGGCATTAAGCTTTACACGGAATGGTTGCTACCCCTGGTAGAAGGGGTTGCGGAGTGTTTTAATTGAACTAGTTGTTTACTTCAAAAAGTAAAGTCCGCTTAACAATATGTAAATAACCAATAAAAATAAATGTATCTGCTTTCATTATAACTTAGTTACAAATAAGTGATTGTAATTAGAACTACAACAAATACATAATATAAAAATAAATCAGTGTTTAATACATTCCACAGCTACAAGGGTTAAATTATAACCCAACAACCTGAATTATCGAAGGAGTGTTTTAATAAATTCTATAACTACGTAACAAAAATACATTTGTAGTGATGCTTGTTTTATATTTTGTACCGAATAATATATTGTACAAATCCCTTTTCATAGAGCGAATCCAGAAATTTGATATTTGGCTTTCAGTTTCCCAACACAGGATTTCCATGTCGATTAGTTTAGGAAATGTTCGGGTGCAACAGACAGACAGGTGAACAGATTGCTCATAATAATAGAGATCCGTTTTAGAGTGCACTACACTACATAACATTATGTACCATTTATTATCATTCAAATTATTATGTAATAGACATTTATCAACGTATCTTTTAACTTGTGGAATCAGTTTTTCTCCAGGAAATACTAATCTGTGTGCAAACATATGAAATGACCGATAATACTTTTTTTTGATAGTGTACCATGTGCAAACACGATTTTCTTGGTATCCGACCTAAAATTTATTTTCGCGTGTATCACGTAAAATTACAGTTCATTTTATCTTGGCAAGTTTCGAGTGCTGTTAAAGTATCGATTCATGGTTACATTATAACAGCGAAGCCCATTATCGTCCATTGTCTATGTGCAAATATAACCTGTCGTGTGGAAGAGGCCGTTAGACATCCAACTCTTGAATAATACCTATAACACATCATTATTTTCGGTTTTCAAACTCGTATGAATACCAAGTAGAGATGGGAAAAATTTTTAGATGATCGATATTGATACCGACAAATTTTATCACAATATTTTCTCTTTTGTCTTTTTAAGGGATGTTTTTTAGCGCTTGTGTCTGGAGAGTATGAGTGATGGGACAAAATAGTTTGTCACTGTTTTGCTTAACTGAACGTTCATCCGCCTAATAGTTTTTTTTAACATCCCATAGGATAAGTTATAGTAATCACGAAAATATCGAAAATGAAATTTTTTGCATAACTTTATGTTTCAAAGATTTCTGAACATTATGGCGTACTTTAGGAAAAATGGATGTATGTGTGGCACGCGCGCCCATTTGTGAGTGTGTGTGTTTGTGTCTTTGTATGTGTGTATGTGTGGATACAATTTTTTGTCCACGATTTGAATGATTTAAAATACATTATATTCGTATTGACTAGGAGAGGTGCTGATCAGTTTTTAGCAAAGGCAGGTGCAGCCGTTTCTAAGATACGAGGCAAAAAGTGCAAAAAATTGTAATTTTGAGAGATCGGAGCGTCCGATTTGACTGATTCGAAAAACATATCGTGTATTTGCAGAATGAAAAATTGGTTAAATTTTTGGGAAGATAAGTCTTGAGGTTTCGGAGATACATGTATGTCTGCAGAGAAATTTTTAAAAAAAAGTGCTATTTTGCGGTCACATCATTGGGCATTAATATCAAATTATGGCGCTATTTAGTGCGAGTTTGCCGGAAAAATTGATTAGCTATTACGTTTTTTAAAATTTCGATATTTTCCAAAAAAATTATAATTTTTAAATATCTAAGTCGATTTTTTTCAAATTATTCAAATGTTCGCAAAATTTATCAAAATTTTAAATTACAGCACGAGATATTCCAGCAATTTGCGTTAAGGCATAATGTCTTGCACCACTAGTTTTTTTTATAAACTAATAGAGTTTATAATGCTGTGATATATAAAATATTCAGGTGCGCTATGTTTTACACTCGTTTTTAACCCTTTCCACTCAGTCACTGTGGTGGCAAAATGCATGTTAATTCTGCAATTCGCGAGTGGAAAGGGTTAAATATTTGGAATAACACAAAATTTATGCGCTAGTATAGAAAAAATTTAGATTTTGTTCAAAGAAAAGCGAATTTCTTAGATTGTTCACCGCCGCAGGTTTGCAGATTTGTAATGTTGGTCAATATTAATGATTTTATAATTAAATTTTCACCATTTGCCTTAAATTGTTGCTGTTTTATTATTTCATACGTAATTGTATCTACTATAAATAGGTACTATTAGTAGATAATAGTAATATACCTAATATTACAACAATGACACAAGTTCAAGATTTGTTTTTGTTGCAAGTGCTTTTAAAAATCCGTTGGATAAATTGAAACTAACAGCCGACGTAGAAAATATGCATATTAATATATTTATTGCAGCTAATATCCAAAAACCTGCTATAATTAGGGATATCCTTGTTTGGAATATTGTTGTTGTTATTGATTTTTCTATAATTTTTCTATCATGAGCAGAGAATATAACTTTTAATTGATTTTTCTCTATATATAGTATGAATTTTGATAATAAAATTATTTGATAATATGTTTTTGATCGTTCGGTCTATGTGCTATTTGTAACAATAAAGTTTATAGTAAAATATAAATTTATTAGCGTTAAGCGCTCTTACTAAATTATATTGTTTCTTATCTAAGAACAGATTCTACAGCTTAAATTTCAGTTTGTTTAGTCTTTGCTCAAATATATCATATAACATTTTGCCTTTCTAATGCATTTTTTGTTTCAGGAGTAAGTCTTGTTTCAATTCCGAATGAAGGACTTTACAGTTTTTTTTTTCTCACAAATTTATCGATTATCTAAAGAAATTTATCTTGAATATTTGAGTTAGTTATTATCCGTTTGTTCCATCTAATTAATAATGTTTTGAACAACATTAATTAAACTAAATTTTCTGTTCCACCCAAATTATCGAGAGGACAAAAGCATCAGCGATGCGAACTCGGAGCTTAATTGGTATGAACTTTCAATGATAAATTAATAATGGAATGAAAAACAACTTTGACACTTTTATGGAAATAACAACAAGAAATTGGAGGAGATAAAACGAATTTTTGAAAGCGTGAGAGAGGTGTATAATGTTCATATATTATTCACATGCTATCCAAGAATAAAATATATTTTCTAAATTTTGATCATTTCAAGCTTTTTTCACCTATTACATTACTCATTCGTCTAGTATTACAATAGTTAATAGGCAAAAATATCACATTTCATGTGCACGTAAGATATTGAACGCAATGGTTTCGTCAAGCTTTGATCGGGAATTTAATATGTACGGAATATTAAAATAGAATGAAACATTTATTATAGCATTAAAAATATGTATAATATTTAAAAATAATAATGTATTTAAAGTCATACTTTGAATATGACATGATCGATTTGTCATTGTAATTAGCATTTAGAATTGAACATTCATTAGAGAAATGAAGTAATTGCTAAAAAATAAATTCTTTAATATTTGTTCACACAGTGGATTATGTAAAACAACGCCTAAACAAATATTGTTTTTGCAACTTCAATTATCATGTAATTGTGTTTGAAGAGCTTCATGTAATTAAAATTAACATACATTCATTGACTGCTTGAATTTTTTTTTACTTTCTTTACTTTTTTGCTGGCGATATAATCTCGTTCTCTTAACAGCTATAATATCTGTGTAGTCTAAAAAATATTTTCCATTTTAATAACTTCAAAGATTTATGGAAACTACGAATAATATAGAAATAATTTCTAATCAATGAACATAAGTTTGTTTGTTTTATTATTTTCAAGGAACAGGGTAAAATATACTTCTGATTCAGGCATTTCTCATTAAATCAAGATTAGTGCTACGATGTAACTGTTTATTTATCTATGCCGATTTTCTTGTTGATATCGGTACGCATACAACGTTGATGCAGGTACGCATACAACGACAGATCTCTATTTACATACGCGACGACAAATCACAATCGACCCGTATAGAAATCGACTCTTATCTGCTCACTTCCGTTGCATTTGTATGGATTTACACCCTAGTCGCGCCTAAAGAAGTTTTACTTCAAAAATGTAAATTTTCAAAAAAATTAAAATGACGATTTAGAAAGTTTCAACAATTTGCCTTAAGGCACGATGCCATGCACCACTAATTCGAAACTATATTATTTTTGGAATATAATATTATTTGAATACATAGTTCATTTGCACATTTATGCTCCGAGCGAATCGTATTATTACATTTTATCAAAGAGCGTTCTCACAATGGAAAATCTATATCCGTGAAGAGTTATTCATTTACGAATATATTTCATTCGCCGTTATCATCAAGTATAAATCTGCTAACTATGTTGTATTTGCTAATAACGCTTGAATGGATTAAATAATAGACTTTCCACTGTTATTTATCTAAATATAGATTTTGTTGTGTTTTCCTAATTATCTGCTAACTATGATAATTGGTTTTGTTTGTAGAGCTGCGTGGGACGGCCTAATTTTTATGTCAATAACACATCAGTTTACTACTTACAAATAAAATAAATATTTTGTTTAATCATTTCATGAATAAGTTGTTTATGAATAATAATCACAATTATAATTAGTGTTTTTATGAAATATTTTGATAAACTGTTTTGTCGATTTTTTTAATAATATCTAAAACATTTTTTCTTTAAATTTATTCTTTATTCTTTGTATAGTATAATAATATCTTATAAATGTTTTCTTTAATCTGCAAATTTTCATTCTATTTTGTTACAGAAAAGTAAAACAATATACGCGATGAATTGATATATTTCAATATGAATAAGTATTTAATTTATATTCAATAATTACAAGTAATACTGCCCAATACCTAAAGATATGCAATTATTTAATATGGAATAGGGTAGAGCGGGGCTTAAAGATCTGCAGGCAAAAAGGTCCACCATGAAAATTTCAAAGACAAGTTAGGAATTTTTTAACAACAATATTTGAAAGTAGAGGGTAAAAAATGTGTAATCAGCCATGTTTGAAAATTTATTACAAAAGTATTTTCTTTCGTCGTTAGTTTTTTTGGTTGTGAGCACTGTTGTTCAGTTTACAAGACTTTAATATATTTTTTTAATTATACGTTATTTAATTGTTTTGTAAGATGTATTGTTATTTTGAATTTAGATTACATATGGGTGGGGTAAAATGGACCAACTTAAACTTTACGCTGACAAATGTGTAAACAAAAAGAAAATAGTAAACAAAGTGTAAACAAAATCAAAATGAAATTTATAACTTAAGTGCAGTTTTAAAAGAGAGAAATGAAATTAACAGTTGGTCCAACTTTGCTGATGAAAATTGCTGACGAAATACCAGATCAAGGTTATATACAATGTAATATTTGCCCATGAAATTAATATTTTGCATTTGTTGAGCATTATAGCTATTATTTTGTAAAAAAATCTCTCTTAATTTAAAATTAAGACATTGGGTCTGTTGGCCTTCTGGCTTTTCCTTTTTACCCAGCCTATGGGGCATAAAGGAACAGATGAAAAATTTTAGAAAAACAGTAAAAAAACAAATTTCTATATTCAGGAATTAACTGGAAATTTTACTGAACTATACCTCGATAGTTGTTTAGACAGTATAATTAATTAAATTCAAATTGGATCTTTGTGCCCCGCTCTATCCTTTGACGTAAAACGTAATTTTTTATATTTTATATTTGAACAGCATTCAGTAGTATTTCTTCAATTTTAAATTTTCTTATTTCTTCAAAGAATAAAGATTTATTACATTATTATGCGAACCTTTTCCAACCTTGTCAATTTTCATTCATACAAGCTGTGAAAAGATATTTCTTCTTGCTATTAGTTTGCCTTTATTGATTTTTGTTCTCTTCAAATGAAATAGAGATATTTCATGTTAAAAATCACTGACATATAGGTACTTGCTGCTTAATACTGAAAGCAGTGTAGTTAAAGCTCCTAAAAATATATTTGAGTATTTTATATAAGAGTATTCCATGATGTAATGGTTAAGCTCAGGGACTCGTATGGACGGGGTCATGAGTTTGAAATTCGCTTTGGATAACCTTACATCGTGCAGCAGCGATGTCCATTTTCACTTGAAAATATAGATCAAAATGTATGTTGCCAACTGAAAATTTCCCAATTAGGGCACTGAGGTGTGAAGTGGCAATGAGGAATCTCTCACACTATTATTTCTTAAATCGAGTTGGAGTTTAACTCAGCTCACGGACCTGCCCTAGGGCAGTACTACCCATTATTACTCTGCACAAATCTTTAGTTCTAAGAGATTCTTCATAATATGTGGACTGAAGGACTATTATCATCATATCAAATTTTAATTATTCTGCAAAAGTATCAGTACTAGAGACTTTAATTCCATCAAATTTAAATTTAACCTACAAGTTATTTTGCATACTAATACGTCTTGCTCCTAAATCGTTTTATATATTTCTTAATAAGCCACTTAGAATATAAATTAAATTTTCTCATAACACTCATCTTACAAAATTGCATCGCGCGGTAACGTATTTATAAATAGCATTTGAGCACATGCAATATGGAAGTTTTTCATCTTCTACTCAACTGTAATTTAAAACTACTTATGTATTCAGTATTTCGCGGATGATATCAAATAATATGAATTATTGTACTATCTTTTGACGTGTGCTTTTTATTAACATTGTAATTAAAATACAGCTATTACGGTTAATAACATATTGTAAATTAGCTTAGTTACGGTAAGTTAATTGCTTCAGACAAGTAGATAACTTATATGAGTTGACGTTAATGGTAATATAAATATTGTAACAACATTGGATTATTAGCATAAGAATTCTAATAAATATTATTTGATTTTTTTGTATTGTTTTTTGCGGATTTTACGATTCTTTTTTATGATATAGTAATTTTTACACCTATCTGATACGGTCAACAAGTAGAATTAAAAATATACAAAATCTTCTTATCATTGTCAGAGTTTTAGAAAATTGGCATATGTTAATGTTACATGAATTTCTTTTTCAATCATGCGCTGGTAGTATTGTGTCGTAGTTTTCTGGCAAGTGAGTTTGGATAATCCTCGAGGCGGCTTTTGTAATTGTCTGAATATGTTCGTATTTTATCGTTTTTGTGTTTACTCAAAATTTCTGGTTATATATTTTTTTCATCTTTGAATTTTTATCACGATTTGGAACGAAATTTAGATATAAACTATTTGTATATTTGGACAAATATAACAACAAATGAGAAAAATTGACATTGGAAGGAATAAAACCAACCAGTAGATGTTAATCACTAAATTAGGTTAAAAAATAAATTTTAAAAGAAATGTGATCTTGAAAATAATTCTATAATATGGAAAGAAAAAATGTTTACTCCAAGAACATTATTAAGATAAAAGTTGTTATATTTATTGTTAGAGCAACGTGCTTATTATATATAACGTTTGACAATTCTATGGTGTTTTTTTTTGTAACTAACATAAGTTTTCTACTTTTATTTTTTAATAAATATTTAAGTTAAAACAAAAATTTTAAACCTGATCACTTTCTGCTTTGGATCGATGGATGGATGTGTTTAAAAATTTAAGTTTTTTGATAGATATAAAAAAAAAATATTTATTTCGTAAAACTCAATAATGCATGGCGTTGACGAGGTTTGCGTGATGATCTGTCGTACCGATTTATCTTGAAAAAAAAAACTGATTTTGATCCATTTTAATAATAATTAGTATACTGTTTGCTGATTTATTACGCTTCTAATGAACTAGAAATTACAATAAAAGTCTAGAATACTCAATACTTAACCTCATAGTGATAAATCTTGAAGCAAAGTCACACTCGACATGTCGTCCATGGACGATATCTGCAGTGAAAGGGTTAACAATCACCAGTCCTAAGCGAAAACCAGCCGCGCCGTTTCTCTATAATTAACAGTTTGACATAAATTTTCAAATGGGCGTGAATTTTTCTGAAATTACTAATACAATTTGAAAAAATTGATCGTAAGGTTGGAGGTTGAAAATTGTATTCTTACAATCGTAAAAATCCAAAAAGATTTACGTTATTGTTAATTAACTAGATTACTTCCAGATATGAGTAAGTTTATGCCAGTTGTAATAATGCAAAATGCCACTCACACCTAGTAATTTTGAATTTATCCATAACCTTCCTTTTCTCCAAACCGGTATCATCGAAAAATATATATGGCGAAACTAATAATAGAACTTTTTAAATACATTGCGGTATCGCTTTCCATTCTACTGGCGCCGGAACTGTCGTAACTCCGTAACATCAAGCAAATAACGCAAATCGATAGTCATTCAAGCGAAAAATTTTCGTCGATGTTTTTTTTGCCGACAATTACATACCAATTTTCCACCAAGAAGAATTATAGAATTTGTTGAGCACCATAATTTTCTCAAGTGGAAAACGACGAGATATGCTTTTCATGTTATTGCTGGCGATGTTTTGCGAATTTGCTTGTTTGCATACGACACTGCAATTAAAATGCATAGCATCCAAAGTAATTAGTGAAAAGCTTAGCTTCTATGGAATCTTCTTATAGTGCTGTCGTTGCATAATTTCTCCTGCATTATGAGATAACTTTCTTTTAATCGAACGTTAACATGATTATGGTAAAATCTTAAAAGTTTTGGAGCAGCACAATAGGAAAATCGTGATTCTTATTTTACTCATATAATTATTTAGTTGGTGAAAATGAAAGTATCTACTTTTCAATGAAGATTGATATGTGCCATTTTAAAAGTATGACTAATTATTTTAAGAAGAATTTTTTTTTTATTCTTGATTATATTTTTTTATTAACTTCCCGCAGGGTAAGTTATTGTAATCGTCCAAAAATCGAAATTGAAAATTTTAGCATTTCTTCACGTTTTGAAGGTTTTTGAACATTTTGGCATATCTTAGAAAAAATGGATGTGCGTGTGCATGTGTAGGCGCAGGGATCAACCGATTTCAATGGTTTAAAATACATTCGATTTCTATTCATAGGGAGAAGTGGTGATTTTGGCAAAGGCAGGTCTAGCGGTTTCGGAGATACCGAGCTAAATGTGCAAAAAATAGCTGTTTTTGGGCGAACTAAGCATCTGATTTGAATGATTCAAAAAAGTTTTTGCTTGTTTTGATAAAATAATTGCTTTTGAAAATAAAATCAAATTTTTTTTTCCAAATTTTTGTTCTCAAAAAATTTTTTTTTTGTATATCGAAAATAATTCAGATTTTAATTTCAATTTTGACTAAAGTTCTAAAGCTCACTTATAAACTTTAAATAAACAATTTTAACTTTGTAATTCAGTTATTCTTATAAATATTAGACAAAGACACAGTATTTATAATAATATATAAGGAAAACATTTAATATTTCTCTAACATATTTATTACACGCGGTGTATTTTTTAAAAATGCGACCCAATATTCCAAACGTTTTAAAACAATTTGTTAAAATTAAACCAATTGTAGCAGGCCTGTAACATTTTAGAATTATAATATAAAAGGATGTTTGTTAAAAATCATACACTCTCAATACAAAAAGCTTTTTTTTCTTATAATATAACTTATTATATAAAAAATATTTTATAAACTTTTATAAATTTTTGTTCATAAAAAAACTATTAGTACGTATTTATGATACTTATGTATGAAAGCTAAAACAATTAAATGTTTAATAGAGATTATAAATAAACAAAATTTTGTACTTTATATTTTAAAATTAATATTTAACTAATAATAAACATTTTTTTCAGTAATCAAAACAACACAATTAGATTAACTGACTCGAAATTTTTATTAAACAAAGTAATCGCTTGTAATTCGTAGAATAATTAGTATTGCAAATACTATAAAGATAAATCACATTTCAGTATTAAAATAACAGGATACTAAAATTTGCTGTCAGGTTCCTGAACACAAGAATTTTGACGTTGTTCTAATGTTAAATAAATTAATTTATACGGCAGTGACATCTGTCGTTTCAATCCTAGTGATGGGCCTAGCGGGCTTCACAGTCAAAACATGCGGTTCACATGAGGTGGTTCCTTCTTCACTACCTCCAACTTTCATACCAGAAAGGGATTCAACAATGGAGTCTACTCCAAGGGAGTTGACACCAGCAGGCTTCATCGCGAAATGCAAGTAGCAAAAACCTTTCGCTCCCCTCCAGGTGATATCAACAGGCTTCACACCCCTTTCTGCCAAAGCGGACTTAATGTCACGCACTCTATCCGTTTTCGCGATGTTGCCCACCTTCACGCTAAATTCAATCTGCGGCTTTGTTCTTCGCGTGCGCCTCTTTCGCAAATTATTGCGTCTGGATTGCCCATTCTCATTAGATACGTCCAACACGTCGTTCTTCTCCTTCTCAGAGACACGTCGTCGTCTCAATCTACGGCCATTTCGTCTATGCTCAGATGCATCACCATCGCCCTCATTTGGCTCGGATTCGCTATTCTTCGCTGACTTACGGGGCCTCCTTCTCTGTTGAAATTTATTAGGGACTCTCACTTTTTCCACGCTTTCATTATCAGTGTCTACCTCTTTTAACACGATCTTCCTTCCAGCGCTAAGATAAAAAATAATATACTTTACATAATGATGTAAACTAATTGTATATAAACACATGTATTCTAGCAAGCATTCATACATTAATTTTAAATACACTATTATATACTTACGCTTCTTCCTCTTCTTTGATTTTTTTCAAGGCATTTACAGTGTTTAAACGCCTTTCGGAGATCAAATTCCACATTATGTGAGTTGGCCGTGGTGGTCGTCCCGAGACCATGATTGTCTCGGTAGGTGTTATTATAATATCAACCGGCACATCATGAGCACCAAATAATATGCTGGGCATATCGTTCTTCACCTGGCAATCATGCACCAACGTGGCAATAAGAGTATTCTGGTTTAGGGCTTTGGCATGCTGCACAATGGCAAATTCAAGATCAGTGTATCCGCGACCTTTACCAATTCGCAAGCCATTGCGAGACACTGCTACTGATCCAATGATCAGTAAGTCAATGTTGATATCAGAGTTTAGATCAACAGTTGGAGCTTCATTTAATCCTCTACGAGTAATTGCTCGGCGGACATGGTACTTGGACTTGTTTTCAGGCATATCAATTTTGGTTAGTAACCCATATTGTAGTCGAGGGACAGGGACTACTAATTGCTTACTTTGCTCCAAAGCCAGTATTCTAACATATTCCAATGTCTTATCTGGGTTTACTAAAACGGTCTTTGCTTGTTTGAACACATCTAGTTCACTTAATCTCTGTGCGGCATCAAAGACTCCCTTGAAGTTTGGGATCCTATTGAAAACTGGACGTGGAAACAGTGAAAGTCGGTTCTCTTCAAAGTATTCCCAAACACCTCTACGGATTACTTGCTTCGTCACCCCAGCTTCAGCTTCCTTTGCTTCCTCTGTAAAATCCGTTCTAGATTTGTCCATTCTAATAAGCGTTTCAATCAAAAAATACTATAGCAAATTTTTTAAATTTGATCGCCTTTACACATTCAAACCGACGAGATTTGTTGATTTGATTTGATTTTGTTTCACGAAAAAGTCATCATTGCCCACTAGCATTTTTTTAATAAAAAAACAAATGCTTTCAAAATTCTAAATTGATAAATGACTTGTTTTTGAAGTTATATTATGTCTAATTTGACTTGCAAAATGTTGCATTAAATGTCCGAAATATAATCGTTCGAAATATAACCGTCGTTTAAAACGGTCATTTAAACCAAGACCGAGAGTATTGTTTATTGACGTAAAACTTACGAGTATAATGCCACTTCCAACAAAGTTTAATTAAATTGATAAATGAATTACTTTTATAGTTGTAATTCTAATTTGATTTGCAAAAGGTTGCGTTAAATTTTTGACATATATAATATATAGAATTTATCATTTAATCCAGTGGTTTCCAACCTTTTTTGCACGGCGCCCCCTTGCTCTAATAAAAAAAATTGTTGCGCCCCCTTTAATTCTTGCAACAATTCAATTTTAGAATTACTTAACTGATATTATCAGACTACAAATTAGTATGCAATATGCATAAAAACTAATTATTTTTTGTTTATTTTTTAACATCAATTCAAAAATTTTGGGTTATTTTTGGAAATAGTATTCTGAAAACAGATGTACGCGCCCCCCTCAGAACAGCCTGGCGCCCCTAATTAATATTACAATACTTATCATTATTTTAAATTTTAATGATTTTTTAACTTTCCGTAGATTATAGTAATCGCAAGAAAATCGAAAATGAAATGTTTTTTACATCTTTACGTTTTAGAGGTTTTTTGAAAATTTTACATCTTTACGTTTTAGAGGTTTGAAAATTTTGGCGTACCTTAGGAAAAATAGATGTATTTGTGTGTATGCGGATACAAATTTTTGTTAACGATTTCGCGAACACGGATTTGAATATTTAAAAAAAAATCGATTTCTACTGATGAGGAGACGTGCTGATTAGTTTTTGGCAAAGGCAGTTCTGACCGTTTCGGAGATACGGGGCGAAAAGTGCCAAAAATGCTATTTCAGTTTTTGAGATAACGGAGCGTCCGATTTGAATAATTAATAAAACTTTGCACTTGTATTGACGAAATAAACAACTGATGAAATTTTTGTAAAGGCAGGTTCAGCGCCTCCAGAGATCCAATAAAAAATGTGAAAAATAATGTCATTTGGCGGTCAAAATGGAACATTAGACATATGTACATCGTATTATCAGATACTTTATGAAGATTATAATAATAAGTACAAATTTTGTGTACATTCATATGGGTTCCGTACCAATGCTTACACGTTAGATGACTACGCGGCGCTTACGCGCTTTGATATTTTGTCTCCAAATTAGCTACGCAGCGCGATTGATAACGAAACTTAATGGAACGAGTATATTATATATTAGTAATATCATTGAATACATCTATTGCAAGCTGGGTTTTATAAACGTTTTATGGTATATATGGCGTGGTTTAATTTTTTTTGACTACATACCTATTTTCATAGAATCAAGTTGCTCACATTATTTTCTGAGTTCTTCTGGAAAAGAAAAAAAGCTCTTCTGGTCTAGAAGTCTATTTGCTTAGTTTATGATATCCTGACAATTCTGTTTTTCATATTTTCGATCAGCAATTTTAAATAATCTAAGATTGTAATACAAATTTAATCTTCAAATGTTATTGGGCGTTATATAATTTTTATATAATGACCTTAATGTGCATTCAAATCAATTATATATAACTAAACTTAATTATTTATTACAAACTAGGTTTTATAAATGTTTTATGGTAAATGTAGTTTAATTTTCTTTTACTACATACATATTCAGTAAGAACTTTTTAGCGAATAAAAGCTCTTCTGGTCTAGAAGTCTGTGTGCTTAGTTTATAATTTTCTAACAATTATGTTTTGCATATTTAAGATCAGCAATCTTAACTAATCTAAGATTGTAATAAAAATTGTATCTTCAAATGTTATAAATTTTCTATATCATTTGCATCTAAATCTATTATAAAATTAAAATATTATTGTGAAAATGAGTACATGTACAATATGAAATCAGCAGAGTTCATTTCATGAGTATATTTAAAAAAAATAATTGAAATAATTTTACATATACTATTCTAAAATTAAATCCACCACGAAAATTCCAAATGCATTAGGATGAATTAAATTGAATAACATGAAATTGAAAAAAAAGCTTGGTGAACACAATGTTATGATTCATGATACAATTTTTATTTCAAGGTAATCAATTAATAAATAATATTTAATTTTACTAAATTATGATATTATTTATTTTCATTTTTTCTTTATTTTGTATGAATATTTTGTTTGTTTTCAATTTTCATACAAGTCAAGCTTCATATTCGTTTCAAATTGAATATGTGGTTATGCTAAATAATAAATTGCTGTTTTTAATTTATGGTACACGTTGCTTGTCGAAGGTTCTACTGTGTTAATTTTATTTTAATCGTTCCATTGTTTTTATAATTGACGAATTGGCTGTTATTTTTTATTGCATTTATTATTGTCGAATAAACACACCTCGAAAAGATTACATATATATATATATATATATATATATATATATATATATATATATATATATTGAATAGATTTGAATTTGATATTGATATGATATATTTCATTTGAGTTTAAAAGTCGGGCGTTTGGTATGTGAGTTTTTAAAAATTTATTTAAAATCCATACGTTTCGTTTAGCATCATTCAGTGGCAATCAAATTAACTATAAAAATTAAAACTAAATAAATAATATGTAAGGAATTTTATAGAAAAACAATAATAATAATAAAAAAAATCTTACAACTTTGTATTCTAATATAACAGATGAAAATATTATTAATCCATGGTATGATTATGCACAGTGGTACAAAATATATTTTTTTTAACATCGCAAATGGCAAACACACAAATAAACATGAATAACTTTTAATAAGTTGTTGAAACTATGTGTTTACTATTCGTAACCTAATAAAGAAATGTCACGTTTTTTTTTTGAAGCGGCTCTTAACACTATGCCGTCCGGCGACACCACAGTGGTGTCGAGCGCGAACTAGCGCTTAACAGCCGGCGACACCAAAGTGGTGTCATGAGCACAGTATCTTCCTTTGGCCAGTGGCAGAAATCTTTCCATCCTGTTGGTGTTTTAATTTAGATAACAAAAAGTTACACCCCTCAACATTAGTAAGAACTAAAAATTTATAATTTTTCGATAATATTCAGAATGGGCGGGGACAAGCAAAGTGATAACGAATTAGCACTACCGGCGCCAAGCGAATAAATTTTTACAAGACGTGCGGACGGCAAAGTGTTAACATGTGTTAAAATTTTACGTGAAATTTAAAAAGCGATGGGATCTTGTCATTTGTTAAAAAAAATTGACACGCTATTTAGGAACCACGTGTTTGTTTCGTTCAGGGCCGTGTTGTCAAATCGTTTGTTTATGACCCTGTCGTTATGCAATTGCAAAATCAACCCCTCAGCGAATCTTCTTTTAATTACATTTTCTTAAAAAATTTTGGATTTAAAAAATCCATGTTATGATATAGATTACTTATATGCTCGGTTAACATAGTTTTAAATTGCTTGGTATTTTTAGAGTTATTTTAATATTGATGGCGTTTACTCAGGTTTTGGCTGGTTTCTCTGGTATTAAAAAGTTCGCAATTAGAGCAATTAAGTTGATATACTAAGTTCCTGAGGCGGTCAGAATTAAACTTACTTAGATTTAATTTGTGTAAAAATGAAAAACGTACAGCACAATAAAAATTCCAAACAACATTTCGTTTTCGTTTTACATTTTACATGTATTTGTACCTATCCACTGTGTGTATTACCCGCTAATATTTTATTTTTAAGTACGTACTCCCACGAAATATTCGTCTATATATTCTCATTCGGCGAAATTTTTGATACGGGCCATATCTTTTGTGAACTTTTCACAATGTTCGTGTCAATTTATTAGATGGCGTCATATGCAAATTAGATCGAAACATATAAAGCTCTCGGGGGTATTCATCTTGACACAGTAATCTCGTGGCGATACATTCACGCTCTTGTGAACCTCAAACACACGCATTTGAACATGTTCTCGATACTATTCCCAGAAACTGAAATGTTCTATGATACGATATTAACTTGGACATATTAATAATTCTGTTTCAATAATTTAAATGCAGTTGCAGTAATTTTAATTAAATTCTCGGTTGAGCTTAATGGATTTATGCAAGCTTTGAAAATTGAATAAAGCATTTTTCTGTCACATGTTCTGTGGGTCATGCTTTGAGTTTGAAGTGGTTTGATGAGTTTGAGTTTGACAACTTTTATTTCGTTACATAGACTGTGATACAATATATTATTATTATTATATTTATTTATTTCAGCCTAATGGCCTAGAAATACATCATTATCTTAAGTCACAATAATACCTTAAACCTACTTTATATACAAAAAATAAATTGAAAGTGATACAATATATTGTAATACATGTTTTTTACCCTAGGGTATTATACTTTCCCAAATCTTATGAATATTGCATTACATTTACAATAACTAACATGAGATACATGCTACAAAAAGAAAACTCTTAACAGAGTTTCAAAAAAAAGAGTGCGCGTAAGGTTCACACGCGATTGAAGTAAAACTTTTTTGCTACTGTACAAGATGGCATTTAAGTAAAAATAAATACATCATATAACAATTTTAAATAATGTTTATTAGTAATATGGTAACACTCGTGATGCACACACTTATTAGTGTCAACCAATATACATATTTATATAACGATAAATTATATATTTATAATTAAGTTATATATTTATCAAAAATATGTATAATATTTAAAAACAATAAAGTAATTAAAGTCATATTTCAAATATGACATGACCGGTTTGTCATTGTAATTAGCATTTAGAAATGAACCTTTATTAGAGTAATGAAGTAATTGCTGATTAATAAATTTTATGATATTCGTTCACATAGTGGATGATATTGAACAGCGCCTAAACAAATATTGCTTTTGCAACTTTACTCATCATGTAATAATTGTGTTTGAAGAACTTTATGTAATTAAAATTAACATACATTCATTGACTGCTTGTATTTTTTTTTACTTTTTCGCTGTCGATATAATCTCATTCTTTGAACAGCTGTAATATCTGTCTTACCTAGAAAATATTTTTCATTTTAATAAGTTCAAAGATTTATAGAAACGAATAATATAGAAATAATTTCTAAACAAAAAACTTACGTCTAGTACGCGGCACGAATGTTTAATTTGTTTTATTATTTTCAAGGAACAGGGTAAAATATTCTTCTGATTCAGGCAGTTTTCATTAAATCAAGATTTGTACTATGATGTAACTTTAAAATGCTTATTTATCTATGCCGATTTCCTTGTTCCTAGTTTAAAATTCTTAATCTTCAAGCCATGCTCTACTCTATATATTATAATGGTTTTACTTTGAATGCACTCTTTGTAATGCATATTTTTCACTTTGTGATTTTAAAGATACTACATTATTTTAACCACTTGCAAAAGTCTGCAATTTCTCATAATATATAATGTTATTACTAAACTTAATAAGTTCTTACATAATCATATTGGTTGATGAGATGAGGTTCATATCTATATTCTCTTGTGAGACTTATATTAGTAGTTGCAATACGCAATGTCAGTCATTTCAGCATCCAATAATCTTAAGTCTATTTCAAAGCTCAAATCGATTCGTACTTCTCGCAGAAAAATGGATTTGTCTATTTGAATATCCACTATTTTTTAACCTGAATTGATACTTGTCAAATTTTTCATTAGATTTGAAATATCTCGTTGGCATTTTCTATGCTTGTATACGAGATTGTCTCATGATATTCTTCGTCAATTGGCTGGAAGAGCAAGAATTCGATCCGAAGCGCATTATTCAATAGTACATTTTCTTCCTTGCTCTACAGAATAGGGAAGTAAGAGCATCTTTTAGGGCAGGGCTTGGCAATCTTTTCTGCGTTTTACGAATCAAGATAGGTGTTCACGACTTGAAACTCGTATATGCATTTTTTACATATGTGTTTTTACTAGTGATGTGCCAAGTCGAATCAAGTGATTCGAATCATTCGAATCAAGCCTTTAACGACTTGATTCGAATAAGATTTTACTTGATTCGAATCAACTCGTATCAAGCCGCGAAATATTTACTGTGATAAAACATGTGTGAACACAAATTTTCATAAATATAAAAAAAATGTTTTAATTTAAATCAATATTATAATAATATAATATAATAATAATAATAAATATAAAAAATAATATAATAATATAATAAAAAAATAAATCTTGAATTAAATCATGCGAGTCACCCGGCTTTAATACGCTTAAATGTATCACCCGACTCCAATTTATATGACTTTAACCGCATTCATTGTCTAACAATACCATCCGAGTTCCTATGACTCAAACCGACTTATCCCGACTTCAAGTCGTTATGAATTGATTCGAGTTCCTATGACTCAAACCAACTCATCCCGATTTCAAGTCGATATGAATTGATTCGAGTTCCTATGACTCAAACCGACTTGAAGTCGATATGAATTGATTCGAGTTCCTATGACTCAAACCGACTTATCCCGACTTCAAGTCGTTATGAATTTATCCGAGTTCATATGGCTCAAACTGAATCATACCGACTTGAGTTCGAAACATGTGTCCGCGTTTCAGCGTATCGACTTATCGAGATGCTGTGCGTATGGGTCTTGAGTGTTTGTTTATTTTTGACTAAGCGCTGAGAGCAAATTTGTTCATGAAATATCAAAAACTCATTTAGATAATAAATACGCGATTTAAATTTTAATTATTATCAAAATAAACTACACAACGAGTTTTATACACATACAAAATTATCATATTTTAATTATGCAAGTAATGGCAAATTCACACAATGAAATAATATCAATCTTTACAGTAGAGTGAGTAGAGGATTGAATTTTAAATCATTCGTAAGACGTTAGATTCAGCCCCCTGTTTAATTAGATCTAAACAATCAATAATATACACATGCATTCTTTCAACGTAAGATTAAGAATATTGTTTTATATGCTTTAGTGATAGAGAAGTGTTTGGTTATATTTTACTGTAAATTCACTTGAAATATTAGTTATATTTGTAGCTAGTTTATTATTATTATATATATATATATATATATATATATATATATATATATAATATAATGTATTCATCTCTGCACTTTTTGGAACTAATTGCTTACTAATTAATTATTTCACTTATAAAATTATTAAAATGATATTATTTTCTTCTCTTAATTATATTAGATTGTCAAATATCTCCCTTCCGCCTTTTTGTATTATAAACAAATAGCAAAAAAGCGGAAGGGAGATATTTGACAACCTAATAATTGCTCATATATGAACTGATTCGAATTGATTCGAATCATGATTCGAATCAGGTTTTTTTCTGATTCGAATCACTCGAATCAGGAAATTTTCGAGTCGGCACATCACTAGTTTTTACTAATATATGCATTGTAAAATATAGACATTTACTAAATATACTGTATAGTATTGCATTATACGCTAGTCTATTATGTTATATTCAACAGTATATTAATAATATTATTTATTAATATCATATTAATTAAACAAACGTTCTTGTACGATTTTACTTACTTGATAAGCTTATGCATAAATTTTTAGTGCATTTTTAATGGAACTTGCCCAGGCACTTCAGAGCATTTTTTGTTAAGGAGGGCCATTCAAAGTCGACAAACTTACAAAGTTTTAAATTCGTTGTGTAAGAAGTAGTCGTAATACTCGAAAACTTGGGGTAATTGTGTCATTATTAACTTCCCATAGGGTAAGTTATAGTAATCGCAAAAAAAATCGAAAATGAAAATTTTTATATATCTTTACGTTTCAAAGGTCTTTGAACATTTTGGCATATCTTAGAAAAAATGCATGTATGTGTGAGTGTGCGGATACAAATTTTCGTCGACGATTTCGGGAACACGGATGAACCGATTTTTTTTTTTTTTTTTTTTTGTAATAGTTTTATTTAGCAATCAGAAAAATTACATTTTTCTATAAGCTAAATTGCAAATTATGTGAATGTTAAAATAAGATAGGATCCACTGATCTATCTTACATTATGTTACTTAATACGGATGAACCGATTTGAATCATTAAAAAAAAACAATAGATTCGTATTGATAAAAAATTCGTATTCGTATTGGCAAAAAGAGCCAAAAATGGTAATTCAGTTTCTGAGAGAACGGAACGTCAGATTTGAATACTTCAAAAAACATTTTATTTCTATTGAAAAAAAAAAGCAAAATTACCAAAAATAAACATAAGTTGTTTGCAGAATACGCTCGGCTCTCAATTTAATAAACACTTATAAATTTACAGTATTTATAATAAATATGTAATCTATTTGAAAATATTTAAAATAATTGTAATTAATTATTAAATCATTTTTATTGATCATTGATTATTTTTATTCCTTAAATGTTTAATTACAGTACGGGAAGTGCCAGCAATTTACCTTACGGCACGATGCCATGCACCACTAATTTTTGGCTGTGGTCCTAGAAATGTTTTTAGGGTTACTGTTCCACAGTTTAAATGAACAATAATTATTAGACTTAACAACAATAACCGAAAAATGGTTACAATTTGACCAAAGCTCTGAGTGTGACGTATATGATCATAATTTTCATATTGAGTGGAATAAAAAAAATCCATTATTGTTGGTTTATATTAAATTGTGCTTTACCTTTACCTTGACTCTACCTATACTTGGTGCCGCTTTACCTTTACCTTTACAAAATATTACAAAACAACTTTTCAAAATTCGTTTTATTCGTCATTATTGATGCTGCTGACATTTACATTGCACTTTCTATTTCAAAGTTATCCTGCAGCTGCAGCAGGATGATTAATCCTTCTCCACATCAATGAATTTAACTATCAGAAACTTGCTTTCACGTTGAATGCATTTATTACTGTCACATGTGAGTGAGTTGATGATGACAGCGGTTTTGGTTGACAACCCCTGCTTTCAGTGCATATCATGTGCTCTGTATTCCATTTTCAATGAATTCATTCATGACGCATAGTATGACCTATATACGATCTGCATAACATTTTCAATAGTTGTCATATAAAAATGCTCGCGAGAAAATTTCTTGTATCTCATACGCGATTCCTAAAAGAATCGAAAGAAATGTTGCACTGGGTGTACAAATATCGTCATTCTAGTAGATTGTTCTGTATATACACACATTATGTTAATTAGTATAATTAGCAAGAAATAGCTTAAGGATTATTTTTTAAGTATATTAGATATTCATATTTGAAAACTAAATTGATATGAAACTTGTAATGTATAGAAATTCTTCAACTATACTTGACGCATTAAACTGTACCATTTATCGACATTAATTTTTTCTTGGCGTCTTCGCAGTTATTCTTGAAGTTTTTTGCTTTATTAAAAATTAAGTCAATTTTTATTTGATGTTTATTTTCTCTTTATTTAACTATAAATTTATTCGTT
The DNA here is from genome assembly GCF_003426905.1 of Ctenocephalides felis. Taxonomy (NCBI): domain Eukaryota; kingdom Metazoa; phylum Arthropoda; class Insecta; order Siphonaptera; family Pulicidae; genus Ctenocephalides; species Ctenocephalides felis. The sequence goes on from NW_020538040.1 coordinate 30,867,958, forward strand.
ATTATTAAGCAGAATAAAATAATACAATTTTTAACGCATCAACTTGTTAGTCTTTGTGCTTCACTATATTTTTTGTAAATAATGTGAATTCGTTAGACATTCTAGTCATTTTTTCATTTCTAATTTATATTGTATCTATTTCATGACTTATAGACATAATAAAATAATAGCCAAATATAATAGGTAAAATATAAATTTGCTTTACAATGAGTATGAGCAAAACCGAGTGAGATGCACTTTTACATATTTGAACTTTATTTACACAAAACTAAATTATCCAGTAATAGTTACTGTACAATTTTGAATAGATGACTATGTGGATAAGGGATGTTGCACTTAAAAGCTCATATTTTCCAAACAACGTAAGATTTATTTTTCTAATTTTTTTCATGACAGTTAAGGTCAACTTAACTTAGCCGTATCACTTCGGTACGCCTTGACGTTAAGTTCTGGGACAACCACCTGTATATTGATCATTTTTTACATGTTACCACCACTTTTATACTAATTACTAGAGTAAGCTAGAGTAATTTTACCAAACATTTTAATACTCGGTAGATTTTTGACCATATTTAGTCAATCTTATTTTCAATTTAGCGTTTCACTTTTAGCCTTTCACCAAATACTGAGATTTTTTTTAATATTGCAACTTTTACCTTTGACCTTGTATTATTTTTCAAATGACTGGTCGTAATAATAAGTTAACTTTGCCTTTCATTTCATTTTTATTACGGTTAACGTTATTGTTTTAGTGCACTTTTATCCTTGCTTATAGTTCAGCTATGAATTAATTTCCGACATGAATGCATGAAATAATTAACTTTACATCATTTTACAACAAACCCATATCTTTATGTCATCAAATTAAATTTATTATGTCGCTTTTATGATGATCTCGGAATCACGTTTTTTAGTGTGAGGGCTGGAAGGATTTTATAGACTTCAATTATAAATAGAACTATTTAATAACAATATATATAATAATGTAAATAAAAAATTCGTATTAAATAGAGTATCCGGCGCCAGTGCCGTCCGGCGTTACGGGACTTTTCCCTATATATATATATATATATATATATATATATATATATATATATTGGTCTAGATTTGACCATGGTTTTTTGTTATTTTTACCCGAGATCCTTGAAGGTAGAGGGTATGCATATAAATTCCTGTACTTTATTATAAGTTTTTAAAGTCTAACAAAAGGATTAAGAGAAGAAACTAGAGATACTAAACTAGACATCAGTATATATCGCAAAGTAAATAATTCTTTTTATTCACTTTTTATGGTAAGGGTTTATTCTTGCTTCTGTCCGCTCATTAATTAATTAGACATAGTGATCCCTATTATATATTAAATATTCCAGTAACCAGGACATTTTGCCGATGTCTTGCAATATTACAGTTATTAACCAATAATTGTTCAATATTTTTTTTTGCAATTTTTGTTATAATTTTAATGCATACAATAGAATGAGTTCTACAAAAGTATTCGGAATTTGAATTCAGATGTAAATGGATCTATGAGAACTGGTGCCATGAAAACATATTTATTTTAACTAATATATATTAATTTGAAAATGATAATGATACAGTGCAATGTTAACATTATGAGAATAAATTAAATAATTAGGTAAATGTGCAATAATTATAAATTGTATTTACTTGAAATATTTATTATGGTAGTTGGGCAAATTTGTTTAAAACATGCGTTGATGAGCAACAAGATATTGTTTAGTGTTACATGATAAAGAATTACATTGGATTTTGGGAGAAGAGCAATTTTTTGAGATTTTGATATAAGGTTGAAATTTCGTCATTCGAATGAAAATCTGAAGATGGAAATTTGATTGAGAGTATTAAATAGTTAATTTAAAGGAAAAATTGAGAAAGCATTCAAAGAAATTATATGTGTCTCTAATGAAATTGCGGTTCTGTCTTCGAAATCAATTTATGGAGTTAACATCAATTAATAAATAATTTTTAAGCTAACGTTCTAAGACAAAGTCTCTACTAATTTGAAAATATTACACAGATTTTTATTAACCTTTATTAGTCTACTGCACTTCAATTGAACAGCAGTTTCATAGTATTTAAAAACATCAAATAAATCATGAAATTTATGGTCCACTAACTTTGTATAATGTTAAATTTATTTTTATTAATTATTACGAAATACGTAGTATATTAAATTAATTAAAATTTTCATATTTTCTGTACCCGACAATTGAATTATTTATGATACATGATCATTTCAATAATGTATAAATTGATTTTTTTTCTAATTATAGAAAATTTAAAATTAAACATCGCATCAATGTATGAACATTAATGCATTGGAAATATTGTAAAATAATAAAATATTCAACCATTATAATTGATTTCCATATATAAACAATGTTTTATATTAAAACGCTGAAATATTTTTAAACTTGAATTTAATAATTTTGTAGCAACAACTCTTTTTGGAGATTTTAATTAAATGATAAAAAAATCTCGACGTCAAATCATTTTTTAATGTTTACTACCTTTGTAGAATATATGAATTGCAGGCAATGAAAATTAAATTATTAGCATGTGGAAAGTGCGTAAATATCACGAGAATTATGTCATTAGTACATATTTATAATTGTTATAAACATCTTATTATTAAAATCATTTTAATTGCATTAAACGTATTTCTCATTTCAATACTGAATAATAGTCTATAATCGCGTATATAAATAATTTCATATTCACATTCTTTGATAACGAATTAAATCGTATTTCTTATCTTATTATTTAATATTATCAAGGTTGCTTTTTGTGATAATGATTTTTCATGCATGTACCCACGATATAACTATTTTTGACGAAATAATAAAACAGTTGGTTATAATGTTGGTATTTTTTATGAGAATAAAATGTAGCTTGGTATTTGAATATTCTCGAATTTTGTTTGTGATGTATTTTATTTTTCTTTGATGGGGATCAAAGTTATTAAATATATAAATTGACATAGTTATAGTAAAAACCACAACTATTTCAATTCTTGGCTATGACAGAAATATCTTGAATTAACTTATATTTTATATGTATTAAGTTCAAATAACTATAATTGCAGATATACTTATTTTTGTTTCGTATATATAGACTTCATAGGCATATTCGCGCAGATAATTAAAAATTAATTAAGTTTTTACAGAAATACGTGAAAATTGACGAAATGTACTATAGACATATTTGTAAACATATTTTTAAGTTTATTAATTCTCAACCATTTACTATTACATATTATATTTTTTTTATTAAACATATTATTTTTTCTATAATCAATTTTAGGCTTATTATTATATTATTATTATTATATTATTCATTTTATTATATCAATTCAACAATCAATAATTAATATTTTTTTGCTAAATTTTTGATTGTTTATATTTCTTTTATTTACACATTAATTATCTACTTAATTTATATATTAAAATAATTTATACGACATTATTTTAAATCTGCCAACATACATGACATAAAATAAAAAATATAATAGTGTAACTATGTAGCTAACTAGAAAAAATACGCCACATAGAGCAACTGCTGCATTTGTATGATTTATTATGTGTAAAGTTAAAAACATTTTCCATGCTCTAGTCAAGATAATTTCATAGTTTTTGTTCTAAAACAATTTCTAGTAGTTGTGTGTGGGTAGATTTAAATATAAACATTATTTATTACCATATTTATGCTATACTAATATAGTAAAAAATATAATTAGCTGCATTATAAATTATTAATAATTATTCATTATGGATAATATAAATGCATGTTATTTTTTTAGTAAATATATGGTACAATTTTTAACGATAAAATTTATACACTAAACCAGTGGTTTCCAACCTTTATTGCACCGCGGCCCGAGATATCGGAGGTAGACCTTTTTATTGGCAGACCTCAAAGTCCCGCTTTACCCTACATATTTAAATATTTTCATTCAATTTAGAATTAATTATTAAAACTTAAGTCGGTGTGGAAATTCGTAAGATTTTCCATACAAATAAATACAAATTTTGCATCCATATCTTATAAGCGCAACTTATTTTGTAATTGACTTTTTGTTTAATACTACTAATGAATTTGATACTAGACTGATATGTGCAGATTGTTTGAATGTTGGAATCTTCCTACGCAATTCAAATACAATGTTACTGGTAGTCAATGAATCAAAGAACAGCAAAAACGATTAAGACTGGTTATAATATCATTAAATAAATAAATATCAAAAAACAAACACACCATGTGATTTTGTCCGTACTTCCCCTATAACACGCAATAAAATAGCACTGCGAAAATAATTTATATTATTAACTTTATCAATAATTTCATCAATGTTGAAAAGCCTCGATGATGTTCGTGATTGAGTTTATAACCATTAGGGGAGCTAGGGGCTCGTTGTAACAGTTTTTTTAATTAATATATCTTGAAATCCACTGATTATATTTCTGCGAAATAAAGGTGGATAGTTGATGTAACTATTTCTCTACCAAATCAAATCAAAACTAGTGAGGCGCATGGCATCGTGCCTTAAGGGAAATTGCTGGAACTTCCCGTACCAAAAATTATTGTTTTTTAAAAAGATTAACATTGTTGAAAAAAATTACTTCGAACAAATTAGATTTTTGAGAAACTATAAATTTGACAAAAAATACTTTTTTTGAAAAAAAAAATTTTTTTTTGAAAAAATAAAATGTTTTCTTTATTTTGACATATTTTGGAAATTCTGAACTTTTTTTTTCAGAGCAATCGTACTGCTTTAACTGCATAGAGACGAAATGTCAAAGCGCGTAAGCGCCGCGTCGGCGTCTAACGGATAAACATTGGTACGGAATCCATAGGAATGTAAACAAAATTTATACTTATTATAAAATCTCTGTAAAATATCTGATAATTTGATGTGCATATGTCTAATGATCATTTTGACCGCCAAATGGCATTTTTTTTACTTTTTTCTCTAGATCTCCTAAACCGCTAGACCTGTCTTCATGAAAATTTGATCAATATTTTTAGTTTTACAAAGCCCCACTAGTTTTACAAATAATCATTTTCTAGAAAAAATGTGGTGTTTCAACTTACCTCGTGTTAGGGGCTTCTGCCTCGTCTATTAAGGCAAACAGTAAGACAAAAACCGGCAATAATGTCTTTGATAATTTATTCTTTACTTATGCTTAAGAAAATTTGACTTGTTTCTAAGAAATTCTCTATAAATCTGCGCAAGTTATAATTGATACAAATATATAATGTTTTCTGTTATATCATAAATCAACGTAAACTACAATTATATCATAATACAAACAAAAGATAAAGTGCTTTCAGTAACACAATTCACATTTGCCCATATTTTACGAACTATAAATTCCACCATTTTTTTTATTCGAATCGTATATCATTCTTGTATGGTACTAGCCCCAAGGTTTTGTTCCAACTAACCCCGGGTTTTACATTGATCAAGATAACTTTTGAAACAATTTAGCAATTACAAAAATTCTTGCACATGATCAAAAATTGATAAAGAAACAAAATAAGATTGAAAAAAAGAAATTTAAAATTAGTGGATAATAAGTGAACGAAATTTTAAGATATTTCAGCACAATGTTACTTAGGGGCGGCCATTAATCGCGTGAGCGATTTATAAGAATTTTAGGACTACCCTCACCCTTAAACGTGGTGATATTTTAAAATTACCCCTTCCCACCCAACATCACGTGTATTTTAGTACTTAGAAAAAATCGTAACATTTTTGAATAGATTTTTTTTTTAATCTAGGTAAAGTATAATTGCACGTGATACCTTAAAACCCTTCCCTTGCCTGCGTGATACTTTGTCAATCCTCGTTTTAAGCTCACGTTATTTAATTGACTCTTCTTTACTGCATTGGTCTGCGTGGCAGTAGCTATAATAATATTATGCAGGATGATTCACATGTTGAATCGATACAAAAAAATCAATATTTTAAGATCCTATTGAAAAACGGCTGTTACTAGTTACCTTCGTTACGTATAGTAGGGAAACTCCTAGCTCCCCTACTTTTATATTCTATATTTCTATCATTATCAATGTTATCTAAATGGTGAGATTATAACCATTTTAGTTTGATCGTAAGTCCGAATATATTTAACAATTTTTGTTTATTCATCTCAGTGGGACCAAAAGTTGCAATTTTTTTTCTGGTTTGCCATTTGCGTCGGCTCCTTATTGGAAGTCAGTCCGCACAAGTCAAACAAGCGGGACCGATATAAATTTGTTATTCTACGCTATTTATTATTCTGGGAGCAGACGTTTCGGGGTCGCGATAAGATGAACTTTGACATTTTCAAATTGCCTCATCAGATGCAAGGGATAGAGAATCTTAAAAATATTTATGAACATTACATACACATTTATTGTTTACACCGTGCTATCACAGCTACTTATTGCTGTTCCAAAGAATTCATATGCGGAAAGAAGAGAGACGATATGTCAAATGAATTTTATATTAAATTTCTTGGAATTGAAGTCGCGGGAATTAATTATGCGTATTTTAATACAGATGTACAGTAAAATATGAAATATTCTGGACTTAACAGACATGCCTGTTAGATACGCACAATATTAGTGCTTTTGATATCGTATAGCTCTCCATAATATTTTGGTTACATTTAATTTCATCTTAGTGCAGCAAAAAATATCCTATTAAACTAATTAACATATGACAAATCTTTTATATATATATATATATATATATAATATATATATATATTATAAAATTTTATATTTAACTATCTAGGAAGTTACTAATTTTTATTTATTGCTAATATGTACTGACCAATTCATATGGGGATACAAGAGAAGCGATATGTGAAATGAATTTTTATTAAATTTCTAGGAATTGAAGTCGCCGAAATTAATTATGCGTATTTTAATAGATGTACAGTAAAATTTGAAATCTTCTGGACTTAACAGACATATCTGCTAGATACGCACAATATTAGTGCTTTTGATATTGCATAGCTCTCTATAATATTTTGGTTGCATTTAATTTCTTGTTTTAGTGCAGGAAATAATATCCAATTATTTTATGATGAAGAAACCAAACATATTATTTGAAACTTACTGGAACCTAATTACAAAATTTACAAAATTACAAAAGGTGAAGCAATTTTTAATTATTAATGTTACGAATGCTATTTTAGTAAAAATTTAAGTTTAATCATATATTATCAACTCTCAACGTATCTAAGCAAAAATTAATAAGAACTTCCAGAATTTTCAATGGAGGCAGAAACTTGAAAGAACTATTAGATTTAATAATATATATGATGAATCATTTTGGTATAAAAATGTATATTATTTATTTAAAAAATGTAATTTTTTTGGAAAAAGAAAAGTGGCATATAGACAATTAGGTTGAATAAATTTCTTTTAATTTTATGATTTTTTTTAATTAAGACAAATCTTACTCTTACTAAATAATACCCTCAAACAATTTTTGATACGCGGTCATGCCAAGGAATGCTACGCTTTTGTAAATCAAATTCAGATAACACCTGTATAGCACGGTACTACACGGAATTAAGATTATCCCCCTTATAACACGGTAATTTCAAAACAGCTTATAATTAAGCAAACCTTCATAAAATTATACATATAATAAAACCCGTGAAAAGAAAGCTTAATTCAATTAAAAATTGCCGTGCAATAGCTCGAATAAATGTGATGAAATTTGTGCAGAAGATAACATATTGGACATATTCTATTCGAAAGCTTCTACTCTATCGAAAAAAAAATGTTTCGGCTCAAATAAAATGAGCACGAATTTTAATTAAAGTAACTTTGCATGTGCTTTGTATCAAAAAAGAAATATATAAATGTCTTTTCACTAAAAGCAAGCAATCGTAAATATTTATATTTTTTGCAAAAAATAGAGCATGGAATAAAGGTAGTACAAGAAAATGCTCTGGGGATGATGATCCAAAAAAAAACGATTTGCGTTGCATAGTACTTACTTGTTAATTGTGACGAAAAAAATATGATAAATTCATTTAATGTGTATTACTTATGAAGATATTTATTAAATATAATAATATTCGTTATAAAAATATAGGGGCCAATTTTGTGGTAACATAGACGATAACATAGCGTTGGTACGGCAACGCTTTCTTGGTACTAAAAACTGTGAAAATGCTATCAGAATTGGCCCTGTGTGTTTTGAGTTCTTGGAGCGTAACCCCTCTTCTTGTACTAGTAATTTGCCCCTCATAACATGAATCGCATATAACACAGTAGTATTTTGGAACATAACTACCGTGTTGTACGAGGGTTACTTGTACTATAGTATATTATTATTAATTGGTCTCTACCAGAAGGTACTTTATATTAGAACTTTAATTTATCTCTTTTGCCTTTGTTGTTATCACTATGGAATAATTGTTATCAGGGTTTTTTTATTTCCAAATAAAACTTACACGAATATTTCAAGTTTATTACTATTTTCGGTAAAAAAAAAGTTTTAATATGAGTTTACACTCTTACAATACCCTTTCCACTCGTAAATTCCAAAATTAACATGTATTTTGTCGCCAGAGCGGCGGCATCCGACTGGAAAGAGTTAATATGAGTTTTCTTTCCTATCCAATTCAAGCGGTCTCAATCACGCGGAAACATTTGGAGCAAAAGTTAAAATTAGTTCTACAACGAATACAATTACCGAATTCTTGAAAAAAATATTCACAAATATGACCACTTGGCGGACAAGAAATTCATCAAGGACTTTCATGCGAAAACTTTTAACAAGCAGTTATTATATTCTAATTGGGTTTCAGTAAGTTTCAGACGAAATTTTGTTTGGGGTTCTTTTTTTTCATTTCGCCGAAACCTTAGTAAATATATCCACTCGAGTGTAGTTGAAGGGTTTTGCGTATGAAGAGGGTCGGCAGTTGGCAGTCAGCGATTCCACATAATATAAACCATTGTTCTTATCCCAAAAGTCGGTGTCGTGTATCAGAAAATCCAATGTGCGAATCCGGCTCGTAATCTCTTAGATAGATGGAGAGCGAGTGTACGGAAAGTTTCTGATCTTATTAGTTGCAACTGAAAATGATCAGTCTCGTAAACAGGATTTCATCAGCGTGATACTGCCAATATCTTCCGTTGGGAGAAAAGTAGGTAATTAATAGTGCTAAGATGTATATCTTGCAGAGCTTATTATGCAGATTAAATATTCTTTTTAACAATCAATATAAATTGCAAACCATCACAGTAATTTCTGAAAATGATCAGAAAATACAACACTTCACTAATTCACTGATCTACAACTGCATCATTCTTGGTGCTTTGGACAGTGATTATTTTTAAGCAGAATTTATCATTTTATATGGATGGTTGAGCATCTAATATAAACTGCATCTAATTGCTGGTACACTGATAAATTGCTTTTATTTTCTCGTTCAAAACCAAATATATGAGAAAACCAATAAATTTGTTCTAAAAACATAATTTCGATTGTGGATAAACATAAGACTCAGGAGCAGATTCTGCTGTAAAATAGACTAATGTTATGGCAAGGCCATGTAATGTGTGCAATTTCATACAAAATGGTACTAAATTTTTACTGTCAATATGTCAGTGGTTGCTGTGCAGTCAGGTCAGTTTCAGGTAAAAATCTAACCTAGGAAACGCACAAAAAACGATGTCATCATAACTGGATCTTAGTAATATGGCTTAATAACATATGAGTAAGTTGCATTTTATGTGTAAAACGAATAAAATGCTTGGC
>NW_020538040.1:30878747-30922658 GCF_003426905.1 Ctenocephalides felis
TTGGATATGTTTGGCTTATAGATGTAGTCCTGATGTGAAAAAATTTAAATAAAGCCTTCGAGTAATTGTTCATATTATAGGATTACTAAAGGATATCAAAAAGGGGTCATTTTCTTCTGAGCCGTTCAATGCCATGGCTTTTTATTAAGTTTTTGGCCATGATGTTTTAATCAAATTTAATTCAAATTTTTTTTTACAAATCTTTTTATCACCAAGAAGTGATCTCTTCCACCAACTCTATTATTATTAAGATGCGTCCTTCTTCAAACAACAAAAGCGCTATTGAATCAACGTATAATAATAATGATTCAGAAGGAACCACACGAAATAGTTCGTTCGGTCACGGTTTCAATTATGAATAAAGCATGAGGTCATTACGTGATTGTAATTAGTAAAATCACGCTACATGCAATGAACTGATTATTCTAGACCTCGAAATAACTCCGTCATAGGCCAATAGTGAAAGTGAAATGCAGTTTTTATAGTCCGTACCGTTATGGTTCAAGTTCGAATCAAATTTTGCATCAGTCGGTAGTAGAGTAGTCATTCATAAATGGAATTAACACTTTTGGGAAATGTTATCTTGGTTAAAGCAAACTGATTATATACTGAATTATAAAACTGATTTTTTTTCGTATAATTTGCGAAATGTACATACTTGAAATTATTTTCAAGTAATGTTTTTTAAAGGCGTGGTACTTCATAATATGTTTGTTAGTAGCAATCACTGATTTTTTAATGATATAATATTTTCAGATAACGTTCAATTAGATTTTCAGACGCAATTTAATACAAAATTTATCGTAATGTAATAAATAGACTATTATTCCATTTTTGTAGCGGAATTGAATGAACAAATAATTGGCTTACTATTACATCATTGTATATACAATGATATCAATTTTTACTTGAAAATATAGATCAACTAGTTGTGCATGGCATTGTTCCTTAAGGCAAATTGTTGAAACTTTCCGTACCGAAAATTTAAATATTTGATTTTTTTTTTTAATTTTGAAAAAAATAGATATTGAGTATTTGAGAATTTATTGAGATGGTATTCATAATCTATTAAATTTTAATCTATAATCTATGAAATTTACTTTACATATTATTTACATTACAAATGCTTGTTAATTTTATGTTGTTCGCAAATTTATTATATAAAGTTTTATATTATTTTTGCAACATAATGAATATTAACTAGATTTACAGTAATAACTACGATAAATTTAAATACTTGATTTCTGTTTAAGATTATAAAAACAAGTATTTGAACTTTCCTAAACTTTATCTTCATTATAAATATTAAGTTTGTGACAAAAATAATTTAAAAATCGTAAACAATAAATTTAAGGATAGCACAACATTAATAAAAATATATAAAGCAAATAGTAAAGAAATATCGAATTGAAGAGGTCATATAGAGATATGATAAAAAGTATAAAGCATTTGTCGAAAAAAATCATAAACCTTATAAGACATGGACTGCCAGTTCTCATATGTTTCCATATCAAAAAGTGTCAAAAGATAGAAGTCGATAGTGACGTCAGCGGGTGAGTTCCGTAGACCTCAATAATATAAATAATACATATGAATAAGGTCTATGGTGAGCTTACGTAGCTATCGTAGTTATTCGACGGTTCTCAGCAACGCTCGTTTACCCGGTGACGTCACTAGCGCCCTGCTCACAACCATAATAGAAAAAAGAAGATAAATACTACGTCAATAGTTTATTCATATTTTAATATATGTTTTACAATTTTTTACTCGCTTTTTACTACAATAAAATTCTTGCTTTTGAATATAAAAACTAAAAATTATTAAAAAATTGCTCCAATTTTATTAATACTTGATATAAATTAAAGTTTACTGACTTAAGTCTATGGTATGAATAGTATGGTGATGAACCTCGAAGCCGAAATTAAATAAGTTTTCTTGACCACGTGAAGAAGGTAATCGTCGTCCTCCATTGGATTAGCGAAGCTGCAACAACCATAGATCCCCACCTTGGTTGCTCACTTCATCGCAGTTCCCATTCGGATAAAAAAATGCGAGAAATGCTCACCGACACAAAGGCCCATCGATCGGAACGTCAAATTCCATCTATCCACACGCATAAAATCGAAGATGCTTGACTTTTATATTCAACCTGTTATCGGTGGATTTCGCCTCCGATTAAGGGGTAAATGCAGATAATGTCATTGGACAAGTCATACTTTCTTGAACCATCAGAAATCCTATGTCTGACCTCAGAAAGTCAAATACATCCACAAGTGAGGACCAACAAAGTTTCAATCGATTTTCACAACCAGCATGGTGATGATAAGTCTTTAGAACCACAACAATTATACCGATCCATGTCCCAATCCAATCTATTCGACTATGTGCATTCCTCTGGATTTGAAGTTATTAGTTGAAAAAAGAAATGTGGAGTAGACTTCACCATTGTACTTTTTAAATGTAATAATTTTAGTTTTCTTCACTTTATATAAAAATATTCTCTTTTATGAAAATATATTTATAAAAATATTTTTTATGAGATGTACATTTGTTTTATTTCGTTGACATGAATACTAGATTTCAGTTTAAGGCAATAATTGAAATACTTGTTTTTATTGCTTTAAACTGAAATCTAGTATTCATGACAACGAAATAAAACAAATGTACATCACATAAAAAATATTTTTATAAATATATTTTCAAAAAAGAGAATATTTTTCAATATTTTTATATAAAGTGAAAAAAACTAAATTATTACATTTAAAAAGTACAATGGTGAAGTCTACTCCACATTTATGTTTCCTACTAATAACTTCAAATCCAGAGGAATGCACATAGTCGAATGGATTGGATATGGGACATGGATCGGTATAATTGTTGCTGGTTCTAAAGACTTATCATCACCATGCTGGTTGTGAAAATCGATTGAAACTTTGTTGGTCCTCACTTGTGGATGTATTTGAATTTTTGAGATAAGGCATGGGATTTCTGACAGTTCAAGAAAGTATGACTTGCCCTATACCATTGCCTAAATTTGCTCCATAATCGGAAGCAAAATCCACCGATTCCAGGATGAATATAAGGGTCAAGCATCTTCGATTTGACTTGTGTGCTTAGATAGATTTTGAAGGTTCGGAACGATGAGCCTTTGTGTCGGTGAGCATTTCTCACATAGTTTTTATCCGAATGGGGACTGCGATGAGGTGAGCAACCAAGGTGGGGATCTATGGTTGTCGCAGCTTCGCTAATTCAATGGAGGATGACGATTACCTTCTTCACGTCGTCAAGAAAATTAATTTAATTACGGCTTTGAGGTTCATCAACATACTGTCCGCAGTATAGGTTAAAGTTAACTAACTTTAATTAACAAAATTGTAGCAATTTTTTAATAATTTTTAGTTTTTATATTCAAAAGCAAGAATTTTATTGTAGCAAAAACAGTAAAAATATGTAAAATATATGTTAAAATGTGAATAAAATATTGACGTAGTATTTACCTTGTTTTTTTCTGTTATGATTGTGAGCAGGACGCTAGTGACGTCACCGGGTGAACAAGCGTTGCTGAGAACCGTCGAATACTCTAGATCTGCTATGTAGGCTCACCATAGACCTTATACATATGTATTATATTATTAAGGTCTATGGAGCTCACCCGGTGAAGTCACTATAGGCTTCTATCTTTTGGTACTTGTCTATCTTGATTAATATTGATTTTATATGTAATATTGATTTTATATATGTAATTTCACACATTTTATTTCCCTGCAAAAAATTCGACAATCTGAGATCATATTACAAAATCCACTTATTATATGTAAATTTCGCACGACTAGGTCAAATGATGTCAAGCTCGTTAATTATATTTCACAACTATATTTCAAATCAATTTAGCTTGCACGTCCATTGTTATATGGGAAATACGAAATCTTCAATTTAACTTTGCTGAATCGAATTGGAGCCGATCTCTTTGAATGTCATTATCATTTTACATTTTATATCATATTTACAACTATCATTAGCATCTTATTTTTTACTTTAATGATTTTTAAGAAAAGCGATGAGAATAGTTTTTTCCTTGGCACGTTTTCGGCCAGATGGTAGTTTGCAGCGTGGAATTAAATTCCAATGATATAGATATTGATTTGAACTTTGGTGACTTGGTGACCTACATTTTGGGGTTTTAACTATCCACTGTGTCGAGTTGTGCTATCTTCTTTCATTTGCTCTAATCCAACTTTTATGCTTTCGTATTACCTCTGTATATTTTTTATTATTTTGAGGATATCTGCAAGGATTTGATAGCGGTATTTTAGACTTCGTATTATATATAGACATTGACTGTTTTTGATAGCAATATCATACAGTATTATGAAAAAATTCAATAATATTTTAAATTTAAACTAGCTGTAAGTGGAATTCTGTCTTAAGGCAATTAAGGCATCGTGCCTTAAGGCAAATTGCTGGAACTTCCCGTACCAAAAATTATTATTTTTTTAAAAACGATTAACATTTTTGAAAAAAACTTACTTTGAAAAAATAAGATTTTTGAGAAACTATAAATTGGACAAAAAATTACTTTTTTTTGAAAAAAAAAATTTATAAAAAAATTATTTTTTTTAAATTTTTTTTTTAAAAAATTATTTTTTTTATTTTGACATATTGTGGAAGATCTGAACTTTCTTTTCTAAGCAATCGTACTGCTTTAACTGCATAGGGACAAAATATAAAGCGCGTAAGCCCCGCGTCGCTGTCTAACGCATAAGCATTGGTACGGAACCCATAGGAATGTAAACCAAATTTATACTTATTGTTAAAATCTCTATAAAATATCTGATAATTTGATGTGCATATGTCTAATGATCATTTTTGACTGCCAAATGGATCATTTTTTTACTTTTTCCTCCATACCTCCGAAACCGCTAGACCTACCTTCATGAAAATTTTGTCGATTCTTTATCTTGTCAATATAAGTGAAATGTTTTTTGAATTATTCAAATCGGACGCTCCGTTCTCTTAAAAACTGAGTTACCGTTTTCGGCACTTTTTGCCCCGTATCTTCGGAACGGCTAGACCTGCCTTCGCCAAAAACTAATCAGCACGTCTCCTTATCAATACGAATCGAATGTTTTTTGAATTATTCAAATCGGTTGATCCGTGTTCCCGAAATCGTCGACGAAATTTGTATCCGCACATACATACACACACATACATACATACATACATACATACATACATACATACATACATACATACAACACACACACACCACACACACACACACATACATCCATTTTTTCTAAGGTATGCCAAAATGTTCAGAAACCTCTGAAACGTAAAGATATATAAAAATTTTCATTTTTGATTTTTTTGCGATTACTATAACTTGCCCTACGGGAAGTTAACAATAACAATTTCTGCTATCTTCAATTACTGTTTCGGGGCTTAATATATGCCTGAAAGTTATGATATAATGATGTGTCACAAACAATTAAATTAAACATATGGTGGCAGATGTATCGAATGTGATAATAGTGACGTATATTTTTTTTTCTATTAAATTTTAATTACTCTATTTTAATGTGCGCTTCCAAATTTATTTTCAATAATGTAGAAAATCGTTCTCTAAAATAATAATGATTTGAATACGTGATTTCATACTAATATTTATTTACTAAAATACAAGTACGTTTTTCTGATAACATATCACTCCATTGATTTATTGGTTTTATATTCTACTACAAAACTACACTGTTACTGCCTATTATATTCTTACTTAAATTTCATACTTTGTTAGGAAAACCATACATTTCAGAAATTATTACTCTAAAAAAGACAAAATGCTGAATAACATGATGATTAAATATTATTTTGTCTCGAATCAGTTTCTTCATCAAGTGAATTTTATATCTAATTTTGCTCTATGAAACATTAGATCTCTCCATGAAGTGAATTATAATTTTTTTTCTTTTTTAACTTTTTTTCTATCTTTTCATGTAACAATTTTAGGGAAATAAAAAAGCTCTATATAATTACATATATAGAACATATTATGATCAATAT
Organism: Ctenocephalides felis; assembly: GCF_003426905.1. Taxonomy (NCBI): domain Eukaryota; kingdom Metazoa; phylum Arthropoda; class Insecta; order Siphonaptera; family Pulicidae; genus Ctenocephalides; species Ctenocephalides felis. Next base: position 30,884,808 of record NW_020538040.1, read on the forward strand.
ATTTTGTGCTTCGTCAAAAATAATATCAAGCTAGCAGATTAAACTTTAGTTGATTATCATTTGGATAATCTCACTTTTTTTCCGCCTAAGACGTTATAATATAGAAATATAGAATATTTTCTTGGGTTTCTTTGGGTTTTAAAATTTCAACCCATGTTTGTTTGCCTAAGTTACATGATCTATTCTCCATATTCGTTGAAATGTTATTGTTTTTACTAGGATATGTAACTCTACTTGAGTAGGAAGATTGAATGGATGTTATGTCCGGCTTCGAATAACAGAATGTAAAACCATTTTCCAAGAAAATTTGATCTAAAATTAGAACTACGAAAATTGTTTTATATTGATCTTTATTCCTAGAATTGTTCCGTTCCAAATTCCGATGTTATAAATTCAATCATTTATTAAATAATTGTATTCATAGTGGGAATGAGCAAAGCAAAAACAAAGAAATGAAAATAAAATTATGAACATTAACGCTCACGGCATTTCAGTAGAGTAGAGCAGGACTTGAAGGTGCGCGGGTAAAAAGGTCCACGACTGATATCTCAAAAACGAGTAAAGTTTAGAATTCTTCAACAACAATATTTGAAAGTAGAGGGAAAAACATGTATAACCTGCCATCACCTTGATTTTTACGAGGATGACGAAAATCCATAACGAAAGTATTTTTTTTCATTGTTATTAGTTTTTTTGTTGTGAGCACTGTTGTTCAGTTTATTAGACCTTAATATAATCTTTAAGTATACGTTAATTAATTGTTTTATAAGATGAATTGTTATTTTTAAGTTAGATTCAACAGTTTTTTATATAAACTTTATAAAGCTTACATATGGGTGGGGTAAAAGGGCCATCTGAGCCTTTACTCTGGTAAATAGTAGTAAAAAAAGGAATTTAAACTAACAAAAGCAACTTGGCAATAGATAGGTCAAATAAATAGTTATTCTAACTCTGCTGATAATACTAGATCGAGGTTATATACATGTTATCTCTATCAAAAATGTACCCATGAAATTTACATTTTGCATTGGTTGAATAATATAGGTATTATTTCGTAAAATGCTTTAAAATTAAAAATAAGACATTGGACTTGTTTGCCTCCTGGCTGTCCTACTTTACCCCGCATATCATGGGGTAAAGAGGACCAGGTGACAAATTTTTGAAAAATAGCAAAAAAACACATTTTTACAATGATGAATTAGCTGGGAGTTTTACTGAACATGGTTAGGTATGGGTTATTCACAATATAATTGCTCAAAGTCAAATTGGATCTTTGTGCCCCGCCCTACCCTATATGTTTTACACATTTCATTTTTTGGTCTCATTTTTTTTTTTAAATTTCACACACGTTCTATGAACCAAATCAACTTCTGTTTCATTTACTCTGAACACTATAAAGAACTATAAAACATAATTTTTATTGCTCATAAGCGACTTCTACTAATGTTTGCCTAAGCTGTGATATGGGTGGTACTTTTCCCTCTATTTGTTGGTTATCAGTTCGTGTGAGTATGATTTATAATTTACCAAGAGTGTATATACCCCAAACAATAAAATTTCTGAGATCTGAACGGTAGATGCAATAAATTTTCTCTGTCAAGACGATAAGATAGTAAACTTTTGAGTAAAATAAATTATTCCTCATATATAGTATACGTTCTCTGGAACGTACTTATGTCTCAGAATTATTATCGAAAGATAAGTTATATCTGTTGCAATGATTGCTGATTCTAGTTAATTATTTTCAAATTAGAACTATAATTGTTAATATTAATTTTTGTTATTTTGCTGAAAACTAAGGAATGAGTGAACACCAATCGCCGAAGATGTAGATAAAATAAAAGAATCATAGTTTATAATGGGTCATAAAATAATTGTGAACGATTTCACTAAAATATATGTGTAATATTACGTTAATTACGTAACTGTTCGAAAGATATTAATTGGGAATCGTGCTGAATAGTATTTTTGTAAAGATCTGCCGGGCCGTTTTTTCGCAATTATTTGTTGCAAAAAAAATCTTTTAACGATTTTGATGAAACTTTGTATGACAATAGATTCCGCAGATTGAAATAAAAAACTATAATATTATAGAATCTATGCCGAGCATATGTATTCTGCGCTTCGTATATACTGATTACAGTTGACGTTCACAATTGATTAGATTTTTAGGATACGAAATAGATGAAATGAAATATGTTAAACGAATTGATTATAATTAATTTATACAATTACAGATAATAGAAATATATTCGAAAGACATCAATTGTAAATCGTGTAGATTAGTTTTTAATAAAGCAAAAATATCATTTTCGAAATAAACGGTTGATCATTTTACCTTAATAGCTGAATATCAATTCTTATTGATTAAGTTGTCTTAAGGCAAAATGCCACGTACAACTAGTTTTTTATAATAATATAATAACAACGAATTTTTGATTCTGAATTAATAAAAAATCGGTAGAAATATATTTTGAATGAGGTATTCTTATTGTGCGTCTGGATGAATGAAAATACATTTATTGCTAAAGTTTCTTTGAGAATTATGAGAACTTTCTTAATACTTTCACTTTATAATATTTTGGAAAACCATTGGAATTCCTATCTATTCAAAATTCTATTTATTCTTCGAATTTTTCTACCCAATCTCTATCCATTCTGTGATATACACATAGTTCTTTAGAATCAATAAAATTCTACGTTTATAGTGTTCCATACGCAAAGAGCTTGAATGCATTTTTATCACTGCCGTTTCATCTCTTGTTTCTTTGGTAAAATAGAGAAAACGTTTTTAAATTGCAGTGTGGTATTTTTCATGTCGGTGTACCTTAACCCAAAATCGTAAAAAAATGTGCAGTGTGGGTGATACAAACGCAATCTTCAGGACGTACTATTTGTATTATGAATTTTTAAAATATATACTAGAGTAGGGCGGGGCTTAAAGGTCCGCGGGTAAAAAGGTCCGCCGATATCTCAAAAACAAGTAAAGTTAAGAATTTTTTAACAATATTTGAAAGTAGAGGGCAAAGGATGTATAATCGACGTTGCTTTCGGGAGATAAACGGCGATGTTTGATAATCCATAACTAAAGTCTTTTCTTTCGTTGTTAGTTGTTTTGGTTGTGAGCACTGTTGTTAAGTTTACGAGACCTTAATATAAATTTAAGTATGTGTTATACTTAAGTTACCATTTTTTTTATATAACCTCTATAAAAGCTTACACGTGGACGACTTAAAAAGGTCTCCAAATTTAAACTGAAACTGAATCTTTACCTGGCAAAGGTAAAAACAATAAACAATAGTAAATAAAAAACTAAATTAAATTAACAAAAGCAATTTTACAAGAGATAAGTTAAACAAATATTTATTCTAACTATGCTGATTATTATTTTTGACGACATTCCAGATTAAGGTTGTATACAGTGTTATCTATAAAAAATATACCCATGAAATTTATATTGTGCATCGGTTGAATATTGTAGCTTGAAGCCTTTAAAATTAAAACTAAGATATTGGTTTTGTTCGCCCTCTGGCAGTCCCATTTTACCCCGACTGGGTAAAAAGGACCAAGTAATAAATTTTTGAAAAACAGCAAAAAGCCATTTCTACAATGATGAATTGCTGGTAGTTTTACTGAACTTAGTCAGAGAGTTGTTTGTTTGATATATGTTATTTGTTGTGATATAATTGGTTTGGTTTTTACCATATGATTGCTCAAAGTCAAATTCGATCTGATGTCAAATTTGCCCTAAGCCCTTTGGCTACATTGGAATAATTATTTGTTCTGATAATTGTTTGTTGTTCGGACGTCTTTTCGTTTTATTATATTGGCCATGAAGGTGACAAACTTCAGGGCATTAAGCTTTACACGGAATGGTTGCTACCCCTGGTAGAAGGGGTTGCGGAGTGTTTTAATTGAACTAGTTGTTTACTTCAAAAAGTAAAGTCCGCTTAACAATATGTAAATAACCAATAAAAATAAATGTATCTGCTTTCATTATAACTTAGTTACAAATCAGTGATTGTAATTAGAACTACAACAAATACATAATATAAAAATAAATCAGTGTTTAATACATTCCACAGCTACAAGGGTTAAATTATAACCCAACAACCTGAATTATCGAAGGAGTGTTTTAATAAATTCTATAACTACGTAACAAAAATACATTTGTAGTGATGCTTGTTTTATATTTTGTACCGAATAATATATTGTACAAATCCCTTTTCATAGAGCGAATCCAGAAATTTGATATTTGGCTTTCAGTTTCCCAACACAGGATTTCCATGTCGATTAGTTTAGGAAATGTTCGGGTGCAACAGACAGACAGGTGAACAGATTGCTCATAATAATAGAGATCCGTTTTAGAGTGCACTACACTACATAACATTATGTACCATTTATTATCATTCAAATTATTATGTAATAGACATTTATCAACGTATCTTTTAACTTGTGGAATCAGTTTTTCTCCAGGAAATACTAATCTGTGTGCAAACATATGAAATGACCGATAATACTTTTTTTTGATAGTGTACCATGTGCAAACACGATTTTCTTGGTATCCGACCTAAAATTTATTTTCGCGTGTATCACGTAAAATTACAGTTCATTTTATCTTGGCAAGTTTCGAGTGCTGTTAAAGTATCGATTCATGGTTACATTATAACAGCGAAGCCCATTATCGTCCATTGTCTATGTGCAAATATAACCTGTCGTGTGGAAGAGGCCGTTAGACATCCAACTCTTGAATAATACCTATAACACATCATTATTTTCGGTTTTCAAACTCGTATGAATACCAAGTAGAGATGGGAAAAATTTTTAGATGATCGATATTGATGCAGACAAATTTTATCGCAATATTTTCTCTTTTGTGTTTGTAAGGGATGTTTTTTAGCGCTTATGTTTAGAGAGTCTGAGTGATGTGACAAAATAGTTAGTCGAACGTTCATCTGTCTAATAGTTTTTTTTAACTTCCAGTAGGATAAGTTATAGTAATCTCACAAAAATCGAAAATGAAAATTGTTTGTGAGTTAGTGTATCTGTGTGTGTTTGTATACATGTATGTATGTATGTTTGCCTGGATACAATTTTTTGTCCACGATTTCGGGCGCACGTTTCTAAGATACGACACAAAACGTGCAAAAAATGGTATTATTGAGAAAGCGGAGCGTCCGATTTGAATGATTCTAAAAACATAACGTGTATTTACAGAATGAATAATTGGTTAAATTTTTGGAAAGATAGGTCTAGAGGTTTCGGGGATACATATATGTCTGCAGAGAAAAAAGTTTAAAAAAATGCTATTCGAGGTCACATCATTGGGCACATTCATATCAAATTATGGCTATGATTTTAGTGCGAGTTTGCCGGAGAAATTAATTAGTTTTTACGGAAGACAGGTCCAGCGATTTCAAAATTTTGAAAAAATTTCAAGATTTTCAAAAAGATATATAATTTTGAAATATGTAAGTCGATTTTTTTAAAATTATTCAAATGTTTCGAAAATGTAAGAAGAATTTCAAAAGTATCAAAATTTTAAGTTACAGTACGGGAAGTTCCAGCACTTTGCGTTTGCACAATGTTATGCACCACTAGTTTTTTTTATAAACTAATAGAGTTTATAATGCTGTGATATATAAAATATTTAGGTGCGCAATTTTTCACACTCGTTTTTAACCCTTTCCACTCCGTCACTGTGGTGGCAAAATGCATGTTAATTCTGCAATTCGCGAGTGGAAAGGGTTAGATATTTGAAATAACACAAAATTTATGCGCTAGTATAGAAAAAATTTAGATTTTATTTAAAGAAATACGAATTTCTTATATTGTTCACTGTTGCAGGTTTGCAGTTTTGTAATTTTGGTCGATATTAGTGATTTTCAAATTAAATTTGCACCATTTGCCTTAAATTGTTGCAGTTTTACTATTTCTTACGTAATTGTATATACTATAAATAGGCACTATTAGTAAATAATAGTAATATATCTAATATTACAACAATGACACAAGTTCAAGATTTGTTTTTGTTGCAAGTGCTTTTAAAAATCCGTTGGTTAAATTGAAACTAACAGTCGACGTAGAAAATATGCATATTAATATATTTATTGCAGCTAATATCCAAAAACCTGCTATAATTAGGGATATCCTTGTTGGAATATTGTTGTTGTTATTGATTTTTCTATAATTTTTCTATCATGAGCAGAGAATATAACTTTTAATTGATTTTTCTCTATATATAGTATGAATTTTGATAATAAAATGATTTGATAATATGTTTTTGATCGTTCGGTCTATGTGCTATTTGTAACAATAAAGTTTATAGTAAAATATAAATTTATTAGCGTTAAGCGCTCTTACTAAATTATATTGTTTCTTATCTAAGAACAGATTCTACAGCTTAAATTTCAGTTTGTTTAGTCTTTGCTAAAATATATCATATAACATTTTGCCTTTCTAATGCATTTTTTGTTTCAGGAGTAAGTCCTGTTTCAATTCCGAATGAAGGACTTTACAGTATTTTTTTTCTCACAAATTTATCGATTATCTAAAGAAATTTATCTTGAATATTTGAGTTAGTTATTATCCGTTTGTTCCATCTAATTAATAATGTTTTGAACAACATTAATTAAACTAAATTTTCTGTTCCACCCAAATTATCGAGAGGACAAAAGCATCAGCGATGCGAACTCGGAGCTTAATTGGTATGAACTTTCAATGATAAATTAATAATGGAATGAAAAACAACTTTGACACTTTTATGGAAATAACAACAAGAAATTGGAGGAGATAAAACGAATTTTTGAAAGCGTGAGAGAGGTGTATAATGTTCATATATTATTCACATGCTATCCAAGAATAAAATATATTTTCTAAATTTTGATCATTTCAAGCTTTTTTCACCTATTACATTACTCATTCGTCTAGTATTACAATAGTTAATAGGCAAAAATATCACATTTCATGTGCACGTAAGATATTGAACGCAATGGTTTCGTCAAGCTTTGATCGGGAATTTAATATGTACGGAATATTAAAATAGAATGAAACATTTATTATAGCATTAAAAATATGTATAATATTTAAAAATAATAATGTATTTAAAGTCATACTTTGAATATGACATGATCGATTTGTCATTGTAATTAGCATTTAGAATTGAACATTCATTAGAGAAATGAAGTAATTGCTAATTAATAAATTCTTTAATATTTGTTCACACAGTGGATTATGTAAAACAACGCCTAAACAAATATTGTTTTTGCAACTTCAATTATCATGTAATTGTGTTTGAAGAGCTTCATGTAATTAAAATTAACATACATTCATTGACTGCTTGAATTTTTTTTTACTTTCTTTACTTTTTTGCTGGCGATATAATCTCGTTCTCTTAACAGCTATAATATCTGTGTAGTCTAAAAAATATTTTCCATTTTAATAACTTCAAAGATTTATAGAAACTACGAATAATATAGAAATAATTTCTAATCAATGAACATAAGTTTGTTTGTTTTATTATTTTCAAGGAACAGGGTAAAATATACTTCTGATTCAGGCATTTCTCATTAAATCAAGATTAGTGCTACGATGTAACTGTTTATTTATCTATGCCGATTTTCTTGTTGATATCGGTACGCATACAACGTTGATGCAGGTACGCATACAACGACAGATCTCTATTTACATACGCGACGACAAATCACAATCGACCCGTATAGAAATCGACTCTTATCTTCTCACTTCCGTTGCATTTGTATGGATTTACACCCTAGTCGCGCCTAAAGAAGTTTTACTTCAAAAATGTAAATTTTCAAAAAAATTAAAATGACGATTTAGAAAGTTTCAACAATTTGCCTTAAGGCACGATGCCATGCACCACTAATTCGAAACTATATTATTTTTGGAATATAATATTATTTGAATACATAGTTCATTTGCACATTTATGCTCCGACCGAATCGTATTATTACATTTTATCAAAGAGCGTTCTCACAATGGAAAATCTATATCCGTGAAGAGTTATTCATTTACGAATATATTTCATTCGCCGTTATCATCAAGTATAAATCTGCTAACTATGTTGTATTTGCTAATAACGCTTGAATGGATTAAATAATAGACTTTCCACTGTTATTTATCTAAATATAGATTTTGTTGTGTTTTCCTAATTATCTGCTAACTATGATAATTGGTTTTGTTTGTAGAGCTGCGTGGGACGGCCTAATTTTTATGTCAATAACACATCAGTTTACTACTTACAAATGAAATAAATATTTTGTTTAATCATTTCATTAATAAGTTATTTATAAATAATAATTACAATTATAATTAGTGGTCTTAAGAAATATTTTAATAAACTGTTTTGTTGATTTTTTTAATAATATCTAAAACATTTTTCTTTAAATTTATTCTTACTTTTTTCTTTGTATAGTATAATAATACATTATAAATGTTTTCTTTAATCTGCAATTTGTTACAGAAAAGTAAAACAATATACGCGATGAATTGATATATTTCAATATGAATAAGTATTTAATTTATACTTATTAATTACAAGTAATACTGCCTAAAGATATGCAATTATTTAATATAATGGAGAATATGGAATAGGGTAGAGCGGGGCTTAAAGATCTGCAGGCAAAAAGGTCCACCATGAAAATTTCAAAGACAAGTTAGGAATTTTTTAACAACAATATTTGAAAGTAGAGGGTAAAAAATGTGTAATCAGCCATGTTTGAAAATTTATTACAAAAGTATTTTCTTTCGTCGTTAGTTTTTTTGGTTGTGAGCACTGTTGTTCAGTTTACAAGACTTTAATATATTTTTTTAATTATACGTTATTTAATTGTTTTGTAAGATGTATTGTTATTTTGAATTTAGATTACATATGGGTGGGGTAAAATGGACCAACTTAAACTTTACGCTGACAAATGTGTAAACAAAAAGAAAATAGTAAACAAAGTGTAAACAAAATCAAAATGAAATTTATAACTTAAGTGCAGTTTTAAAAGAGAGAAATGAAATTAACAGTTGGTCCAACTTTGCTGATGAAAATTGCTGACGAAATACCAGATCAAGGTTATATACAATGTAATATTTGCCCATGAAATTATATTTTGCATTTGTTGAGCATTATAGCTATTATTTTGTAAAAAAATCTCTCTTAATTTAAAATTAAGACATTGGGTCTGTTGGCCTTCTGGCTTTTCCTTTTTACCCAGCCTATGGGGCATAAAGGAACAGATGAAAAATTTTAGAAAAACAGTAAAAAAACAAATTTCTATATTCAGGAATTAACTGGAAATTTTACTGAACTATACCTCGATAGTTGTTTAGACAGTATAATTAATTAAATTCAAATTGGATCTTTGTGCCCCGCTCTATCCTTTGACGTAAAACGTAATTTTTTATATTTTATATTTGAACAGCATTCAGTAGTATTTCTTCAATTTTAAATTTTCTTATTTCTTCAAAGAATAAAGATTTATTACATTATTATGCGAACCTTTTCCAACCTTGTCAATTTTCATTCATACAAGCTGTGGAAATATATTTCTTCTTGCTATTAGTTTGCCTTTATTGATTTTTGTTCTCTACAAATGAAATAGAGATATATCATGTTAAAAATCACTGACATATAGGTACTTGCTGCTTAATACTGAAAGCAGTGTAGTTAAAGCTCCTAAAAATATATTTGAGTATTTTATATAAGAGTATTCCATGATGTAATGGTTAAGCTCAGGGACTCGTATGGACGGGGTCATGAGTTTGAAATTCGCTTTGGATAACCTTACATCGTGCAGCAGCGATGTCCATTTTCACTTGAAAATATAGATCAAAATGTATGTTGCCAACTGAAAATTTCCCAATTAGGGCACTGAGGTGTGAAGTGGCAATGAGGAATCTCTCACACTATTATTTCTTAAATCGAGTTGGAGTTTAACTCAGCTCACGGACCTGCCCTAGGGCAGTACTACCCATTATTACTCTGTACAAATCTTTAGTTCTAAGAGATTCTTCATAATATGTGGACTGAAGGACTATTATCATCATATCAAATTTTAATTATTCTGCAAAAGTATCAGTACTAGAGACTTTAATTCCATCAAATTTAAATTTAACCTACAAGTTATTTTGCATACTAATACGTCTTGCTCCTAAATCGTTTTATATATTTCTTAATAAGCCACTTAGAATATAAATTAAATTTTCTCATAACACTCATCTTACAAAATTGCATCGCGCGGTAACGTATTTATAAATAGCATTTGAGCACATGCAATATGGAAGTTTTTCATCTTCTACTCAACTGTAATTTAAAACTACTTATGTATTCAGTATTTCGCGGATGATATCAAATAATATGAATTATTGTACTATCTTTTGACGTTTGCTTTTTATTAACATTGTAATTAAAATACAGCTATTACGGTTAATAACATATTGTAAATTAGCTTAGTTACGGTAAGTTAATTGCTTCTGACAAGCAGATAACTTGTAAGTTGACGTTAATGGTAATATAAATATTGTAACAACATTGGATTATTAGCATAAGAATTCTAATAAATATTATTAGAATTTTTTTATTTTGTTTTTTTTTTGCGGATTTTGCGAACTTTAATTTTTCTTATTGTATGGTAATTTTTACACCTGACCTGAAATGTTCAACAAGTAAACGAAGTAAAAGTATACAAGATTTTCTTACCATTGTCAGAGTTTTTGAAATTTGGCATATGTTAATGCAATATGAATTTCTTGTTCAACCTTGCCCTGGTAGTGTTGTGTTGTATTTCTCTGGCAAGTGGGTTTGGATGATCCTCGAGGCGACTTTTGCAATTGTCTGAATATGTTCCTATTTTATCGTATTTTGTGTTCACTCAAAATTTCTGGTTATATATTTTGGCATCTTTAAATTTTTATCAAGATTATCAACGGAAATTTATAAACTATTTGTATATTTGGACAAATATAACAACAAATGAGGAAAAGCTTGTTAATGATATTTGAATCAATATCTTGAAGGAAGTATTTTTAGCACATATTGTGATTGAGGATATCAATGGGTAAGCTAAAGTGGATAACAGAAAGATTATTGCGAATGATTCGTTTTTGATATTGAAAAAAAATATGAAGGATTATAGCGAAGAAAAAATGAAGGAAATTGACACTGGATGGAATAAAACCAACCAGTAGATGCTAATCATTAAATTAGGTTAAAAAAATAAATTTTAAGAGAAATGTGATCTTGAAAATAATTCTATAATATGAAAAGAAAAAATGTTTACTTCAAGAACATTATGAAGATAAATGTTGTTATATTTATTGTTAGAGCAACGTGCATACAATTATTACTATTATTATATTTAACGTTTTACAATTCTATGGTGTTTTTTGTAACTAACATAAGTTTTCTACTTTCATTTTTTAATAAATATTTAAGTTAAACCAAAAATATTGAGTCTGATCACTTTCTGCTTTGAATCGATGGATGAATGTATATGTAGAAATATGTGGTAAGCTTATACCTATTTGGTGTTCAAAAATTTAAGTTTTTTGATAGATTTAAAAAAAAAATTAATTTATTTCGTAAAACTCAATAATGCATGGCGTTGACGAGGTTTGCGTGAACAGGCGTGAAGTTTTCTGAGATTACTAACACGATTTGAACAAATCGATCGTAAGGTTGGAGGTTGAAAATTGTATACTTACAATCGTAAAAATCCAAAAAGATTTAAGTTATTGTTAATTAACTTGATTACTTCCAGATATGAGTAAGTTATGCCAGTTGTAATAATGCAAAATGCCACTCACACTTAGTCCTTTGGTATTTATCCATAACCTTCCTCTTTCAAACCGGTATCATCGAAAAATATATATGGCGAAACTAATAATAGAACTTTTTAAATACATTGCGGTATCGCTTTCCATTCTACTGGCGCCGGAACTGTCGTAACTCCGTAACATCAAGCAAATAACGCAAATCGATAGTCATTCAAGCGAAAAATTTTCGTCGATGTTTTTTTTGCCGACAATTACATACCAATTTTCCACCAAGAAGAATTATAGAATTTGTTGAGCACCATAATTTTCTCATGTGGAAAACGACGAGATATGCTTTTCATGTTATTGCTGGCGATGTTTTGCGAATTTGCTTGTTTGCATACGACACTGCAATTAAAATGCATAGCATCCAAAGTAATTAGTGAAAGCTTAGCTTCTATGGAATCTTCTTATAGTGCTGTCGTTGCATAATTTCTCCTGCATTATGAGATAACTTTCTTTTAATCGAACGTTAACATGATTATGGTAAAATCTTAAAAGTTTTGGAGCAGCACAATAGGAAAATCGTGATTCTTATTTTACTCATATAATTATTTAGTTGGTGAAAATGAAAGTATCTACTTTTCAATGAAGATTGATATGTGCCATTTTAAAAGTATGACTAATTATTTTAAGAAGAATTTTTTTTTTATTCTTGATTATATTTTTTTATTAACTTCCCGCAGGGTAAGTTATTGTAATCGTCCAAAAATCGAAATTGAAAATTTTAGCATTTCTTCACGTTTTGAAGGTTTTTGAACATTTTGGCATATCTTAAAAAAATGGATGTGCGTGTGCATGTGTAGGCGCAGGGATCAACCGATTTCAATGGTTTAAAATACATTCGATTTCTATTCATAGGGAGAAGTGGTGATTTTGGCAAAGGCAGTCTCTAGCGGTTTCGGAGATACCGAGCTAAATGTGCAAAAATAGCTGTTTTTGGGCGAACTAAGCATCTGATTTGAATGATTCAAAAAAGTTTTTGCTTGTTTTGATAAAATAATTGCTTTTGAAAATAAAATCAAATTTTTTTTTTCCAAATTTTTGTTCTCAAAAAATTTTTTTTTTGTATATCGAAAATAATTCAGATTTTAATTTCAATTTGACTAAAGTTCTAAAGCTCACTTATAAACTTTAAATAAACAATTTTAACTTTGTAATTCAGTTATTCTTATAAATATTAGACAAAGACACAGTATTTATAATAATATATAAGGAAAACATTTAATATTTCTCTAACATATTTATTACACGCGGTGTATTTTTAAAAATGCGACCCAATATTCCAAACGTTTTAAAACAATTTGTTAAAATTAAACCAATTGTAGCAGGCCTGTAACATTTTAGAATTATAATATAAAAGGATGTTTGTTAAAAATCATACACTCTCAATACAAAAAGCTTTTTTTTCTTATAATATAACTTATTATATAAAAAAATATTTATAAACTTTTATAAATTTTTGTTCATAAAAAAACTATTAGTACGTATTTATGATACTTATGTATGAAAGCTAAAACAATTAAATGTTTAATAGAGATTATAAATAAACAAAATTTTGTACTTTATATTTTAAAATTAATATTTAACTAATAATAAACATTTTTTTCAGTAATCAAAACAACACAATTAGATTAACTGACTCGAAATTTTTATTAAACAAAGTAATCGCTTGTAATTCGTAGAATAATTAGTATTGCAAATACTATAAAGATCAATTACAATTCAGTATTAAAATAACAGGATTCTAAAATTTGCTGTCAGGTTCTGAACACAAGAATTTTGACGTTGTTCTAATGTTAAATAAATTAATTTATGCGGCAGTCACATCTGTCGCTTCAATCCTAGTGACTGGCCTAGCAGGCTTCACTGTCAAAACATGCGGTTCACGTAAGGTGGTTCCTTCTTCACCACCTCCAACTTTCATACCAGAAAGGGATTCAACAATGGAGTCTACTCCAAGAGAGTTGACACCAGCAGGCTTCATCACGAAATGCAAGTAGCAAAAACCTTTCGCTCCCCTCCAGGTGATATCAACAGGCTTCACACCCCTTTCTGCCAAAGCGGACTTAATGTCACGCACTCTATCCGTTTTCGCGATGTTGCCCACCTTCACGCTAAATTCAATCTGCGGCTTTGTTCTTCGCGTGCGCCTCTTTCGCAAATTATTGCGTCTGGATTGCCCATTCTCATTAGATACGTCCAACACGTCGTTCTTCTCCTTCTCAGAGACACGTCGTCGTCTCAATCTACGGCCATTTCGTCTATGCTCAGATGCATCACCATCGCCCTCATTTGGCTCGGATTCGCTATTCTTCGCTGACTTACGGGGCCTCCTTCTCTGTTGAAATTTATTAGGGACTCTCACTTTTTCCACGCTTTCATTATCAGTGTCTACCTCTTTTAACACGATCTTCCTTCAGCGCTAAGATAAAAAATAATATACTTTACATAATGATGTAAACTAATTGTATATAAACACATGTATTCTAGCAAGCATTCATACATTAATTTTAAATACACTATTATATACTTACGCTTCTTCCTCTTCTTTGATTTTTTTCAAGGCATTTACAGTGTTTAAACGCCTTTCGGAGATCAAATTCCACATTATGTGAGTTGGCCGTGGTGGTCGTCCCGAGACCATGATTGCCTCGGTAGGTGTTATTATAATGTCAACTGGCACATCGTGAGCACCAAATAATATGCTGGGCATATCGTCCTTTACCTGGCAATCATGCACCAACGTGGCAATAAGAGTATTCTGGTTTAGGGCTTTGACATGCTGCACAATGGCAAATTCAAGATCAGTGTATCCGCGACCTTTACCAATTCGCAAGCCATTGCGAGACACTGCCACAGATCCAATGATCAGTAAGTCAATGTTGATATCAGAGTTTAGATCAACAGTTGGAGCTTCATTTAATCCTCTACGAGTAATTGCTCGGCGGACATGGTACTTGGACTTGTTTTCAGGCATATCAATTTTGTTAGTAACCCATATTGTAGTCGAGGGACAGGGACTACTAATTGCTTACTTTGCTCCAAAGCCAGTATTCTAACATATTCCAATGTCTTATCTGGGTTTACTAAAACGGTCTTTGCTTGTTTGAACACATCTAGTTCACTTAATCTCTGTGCGGCATCAAAGACTCCCTTGAAGTTTGGGATCCTATTGAAAACTGGACGTGGAAACAGTGAAAGTCGGTTCTCTTCAAAGTATTCCCAAACACCTCTACGGATTACTTGCTTCGTCACCCCAGCTTCAGCTTCCTTTGCTTCCTCTGTAAAATCCGTTCTAGATTTGTCCATTCTAATAAGCGTTTCAATCAAAAAATACTATAGCAAATTTTTTAAATTTGATCGCGTTTACACATTCAAACCGACGAGATTTGTTGATTTGATTTGATTTTGTTTCACGAAAAAGTCATCATTGCCCACTAGCATTTTTTTAATAAAAAAACAAATGCTTTCAAAATTCTAAATTGATAAATGACTTGTTTTTGAAGTTATATGTCTAATTTGACTTGCAAAATGTTGCATTAAATGTCCGAAATATAATCGTCGTTTAAAACGGTCATTTAAACCAAGAAGTCCAGTCATTTGGTGCAAAAAAGGCTGTTGCCGGTACAGTACTCCGGGAATTCTGAAAATTGTAACTTATAGATTTCGAGGTGCTTCTTTATGAAAATCAAACTTTGCCACCTCAAATTTGACGGCAAGTTGCCGCCATATTGGAACAATTTAGGCCCCCCCGTCAACAACAGCTTTTATAAAATATCTCCTTTCTGGCTGATTCAACGATAAAATTATCTATGTACGAATTAAACTAGATAAAATTTCCTAATTCACAATTCCTTAGAAAACCTTTTTTTTTTGTAAAATATAGTTTGGAGTACGCACGCGCCCCGCCTCAAAGTCTTTGCTGCCTCGCCGTATTTCAATCTGTCCATATATGGCAGCACTTTCGACTTGACCACATTCTCTCTAATATTAATATTTCCAATGTTAAATAAGCGAATAGATCTAGAAATAAAATAATTCAAATATTTTTCGTTTTTTTTTGCTGATTTTTTAACACTTCAATGGCAAAGTAGCTATAAGTAAGTAGCATGAAGTGTTAAAAAATCAGCATTTTAAAAAAGCTGTTTTTTGACGCAATTTTTTCAATATGGCGGCAACTTGCCGTTCAAATTTGAAGTGGCAAAGATGATTTTCGTAAAAAGCATCTCGAAATCTATAAGATTACCAATTTTCAGAATTTCCGGAGTACTGTACCGGCAAAACGGCCAAATGACTGGACTAAAGACCGAGAGTATTGTTTATTGAAGTAAAATTTATAATGCGACTTCCAACAAAGTTTAATTAAATTGATAAATAAATTACTTTTATAGTTGTAATTCTAATTTGACTTGAAAAAGATTACGTTAAATTTTTGACATATAATATATGGAATTTATCATTTAACCCAGTGGTTTCCAACCTTTTTTGCACGGCGCTCCCTTGCTCTAATAAAAAAAATTGTTGCGCCCCCTTTAATTTTTGCAACAATTTAATTTTAGAATTACTCAATTGATATTATCAGACTACAAATTAGTATACAATATGCATAAAAACTAATTATTTTTTGTTTATTTTTCAACATCAATTCAAAAATTTTGGGTTATTTTCGGAAATAGTATTCTGGAAACAGATGTACGCGCCCCCTTCAGAACAGCCTGGCGCCCCTAATTAATATTACAATCCTTATCATTATTTTAAATTTTAATGATTTTTTAACTTTCCGTAGATTATAGTAATCGCAAGAAAATCGAAAATGAAATGTTTTTTACATCTTTACGTTTTAGAGGTTTCTGAAAATTTTGGCGTACCTTAGAAAAAATATATGTATGTACGTGTATGTGTGCGTGTGTGTATGCGGATACAAATTTTCGTTAACGATTTTGCGAACACGGATTTGAATATTTAAAAAAATTCGATTTCTACTGATAAGGAACGTACTGATTAGTTTTTGGCAAAGGCAGTTTTAAATAATCTAAGGTTGTAATACAAATTTAATCTTCAAATGTTATTGGGCATTATATAATTTTTATATAATGATCTTAATGTGCATTCAAATCAATTATATATAACTAAACTTAATTATTTATTACAAGCTAGGTTTTATAAACGTTTTATGGTAAATGTAGTTTAGTTTTCTTTTACTACATACATATTCAGTAAGAACTTTTTAGCGAATAAAAGCTCTTCTGGTCTAGAAGTCCATGTGCTTAGTTTATAATTTCCTAACAATTATGTTTTGCATATTTAAGATCAGCAATCTTATCTAATCTAAGATTGTAATAAAAATTGTATCTTCAAATGTTATTGCGCGTTATATATTTTCTATATCATTTGCATCTAAATCTAATATAACTAAACAGAACTATTTATTGTGAAAATGAGTACATGTACAATATGAAATCAGTAGAGTAGTAGAGTTCATTTCATGAGTATATTTTAAAAAAATAATTGAAATAATTTTACATATACTATTCTAAAATTAAATCCACCACGAAAAGTTCAAATGCATTAGGATGAATTAAATTGAATAACATGATTTGAATGCCGCATTGAAAAAAAAAGCTTGGTGAACACAATGTTATGATTCATGATTCAATTTTCATTTCAAGGTAATCAATTAATAAATAATATTTAATTTTACTAAATTATGATATTATTTATTTTCATTTTTTCTTTATTTTGTATGAGTATTTTATTGTTTGTTTTCAATTTTCATACAAGTCAAGCTTCATATTCGTTTCAAATTGAATATGTGGTTATGCTAAATAATAAATTGCTGTTTTTAATTTATGGTACACGTTTGCTTGTCGAGGTTCTACTGTGTTATTTTATTTTAATCGTTCCAATTGTTTTATAATTGACGAATTGGCTGTTATTTTTTATTGCATTTTATTATGTCGAATAAACAACCTCGAAAAATATATATATATATATATATATATATATATATATATAATATATATATTGAATAGATTTGAATTTGATGTGATATGATATATTTCATTTGAGTTTAAAAGTCGGGCGTTACATCAATAAAAAATAGTATGTGAGTTTTTAGAAATTTATTTAAAATCCATACGTTTCGTTTAGCATCATTCAGTGGCAATCAAATTAACTATAAAAATTAAAACTAAATAAATAATATGTAAGGAATTTTATAGAAAAACAATAATAATAATAAAAAAAATCTTACAACTTTGTATTCTAATATAACAGATGAAAACATTATTAATCCATGGTTTGATTATGCACAGTGGTACAATATATATTTTTTAACATCGCAAATGGCAATCATACAAATAAACATGAATAACTTTTAATAAGTAGTTGAAACTATGTGTTTACTATTCGTAACCTAATAAAGAAAAGTCACGTTTTTTTTTGAAGCGGCTCTTAACATGTGTTAAAATTTTACGTGAAATTTAAAAAGCGATGGGATCTTTCATTTGTTAAAAAAAATTTGACACGCTATTTAGGAACCACGTGTTTGTTTCGTTCAGGGCGGTGTTGTCAAATCGTTTGTTTATGACCCTGTCGTTAAGCAATTGCAAAAACAACCCCTTAGCGAATCTTCTTTTAATTACCTTCTCTTCAAAATGTAAAATTTTTGAATTTAAAAAATCCATGTTATAATTTAGATTATTTATATGCTCGGTTAACATAGTTTTAAATTGTTCGGTATTTTTAGAGTTATTTTTATGTTGATAAAGGCGTTTACTTAGGTTTTGGCTGGTTTCTCTGATATAAAAAAGTTCGCAATTAGAGCATTTAAATTGATATACTAAGTTCCTGAGGCAGTCAGAATTAAACGTAGATTTAATTTGAGTAAAAATAGAAAAACTTACAGCATAATAAAAATTCCAAACAACTTTTCGTTTTCGTTTTACATTTTACATGCATTTGTACCTATCCACTGTGTGTATTACCCGCTAATATTTTATTTTTAAGTACGTACTCCCACGAAATATTCGTCTATATATCCTCACTCGGCGAAATTTTTGATACGGGCCATATCTTTTGTGAACTTTTCACATGTTCGTGTCAATTTATTAGATGGCGTCATATGCAAATTAGATCGAAACATATAAAGCTCTCGGGGTATTCATCTTGACACAGTAATCTCGTGGCGATACATTCACGCTCTTGTGAACCTCAAACACACGCATTTGAACATGTTCTCGATACTCGATATTCCCAGAAACTGAAATGTTCTATGATACGATATTAACTTGGACATATTAATAATTCTGTTTCAATAATTTAAATGCAGTTGCAGTAATTTTAATTAAATTCTCGGTTGAGCTTAATGGATTTATGCAAGCTTTGAAAATTGAATAAAGCATTTTTCTGTCACATGTTCTGTGGGTCATGCTTTGAGTTTGAAGTGGTTTGATGAGTTTGAGTTTGACAACTTTTATTTCGTTACATAGACTGTGATACAATATATTATTATTATTATATTTATTTATTTCCAGCCTAATGGCCTAGAAATACATCATTATCTTAAGTACAAATATACCTTAAACCTACTTTATATACAAAAAATAAATTGAAAGTGATACAATATATTGTAATACATGTTTTTTACCCTAGGGTATTATACTTTCCCAAATCTTATGAATATTGCATTACATTTACAATAACTACATGAGATACATGCTACAAAAAGAAACTCTTAACAGAGTTTCAAAAAAAAGAGTGCGCGTAAGGTTCACACGCGATTGAAGTAAAACTTTTTTGCTACTGTACAAGATGGCATTTAAGTAAAAATAAATACATCATATAACATTTTTAAATAATGTTTATTAGTAATATGGTAACACTCGTGATGCACACACTTATTAGTGTCAACCAATATACATATTTATATAACGATAAATTATATATTTATAATTAAGTTATATATTTATCAAAAATATGTATAATATTTAAAAACAATAAAGTAATTAAAGTCATATTTCAAATATGACATGACCGGTTTGTCATTGTAATTAGCATTTAGAAATGAACCTTTATTAGAGTAATGAAGTAATTGCTGATTAATAAATTTTTTTTCGCTGTCGATATAATCTCATTCTTTGAACAGCTGTAATATCTGTCTTACCTAGAAAATATTTTTCATTTTAATAACTTCAAAGATTTATAGAAACGAATAATATAGAAATAATTTCTAAACAATAAACTTACGTCTAGTACGCGGCACGAATGTTTAATTTGTTTTATTATTTTCAAGGAACAGGGTAAAATATTCTTCTGATTCAGGCATTTTTCATTAAATCAAGATTTGTACTACGATGTAACTTTAAAATGCTTATTTATCTATGCCGATTTCCTTGTTCCTAATTTAAAATTCTTAATCTTCAAGCCATACTCTACTCTATATATTATAATGGTTTCACTTTGAATGCACTCTTTGTAATGCATATTTTTCACTTTGTGATTTTAAAGATACTACATTATTTTAACCACTTGCAAAAGTCTGCAATTTCTCATAATATATAATGTTATTACTAAACTTAATAAGTTCTTACATAATCATATTGGTTGATGAGATGAGGTTCATATCTATATTCTCTTGTGAGACTTATATTAGTAGTTACAAACGCAATGTCAGTCATTTCAACATCCAATAATCTTAAGTCTATTTCAAAGCTCAAATCGATTCGTACTTCTCGCAGAAAAATGGATTTGTCTATTTGAATATCCACTATTTTTTAACCTGAATTGATACTTGTCAAATTTTTCATTAGATTTGAAATATCTCGTTGGCATTTTCTATGCTTGTATACGAGATTGTCTCATGATATTCTTCGTCAATTGGCTGGAAGAGCAAGAATTCGATCCGAAGCGCATTATTCAATAGTACATTTTCTTCCTTGCTCTACAGAATAGGGAAGTAAGAGCATCTTTTAAGGCAGGGCTTGGCAATCTTTTCTGCGTTTTACGAATCAAGATAGGTGTTCACACTTGAAACTCGTGTATGCATTTTTTACATATGTGTTTTTACTAAATATGCATTGTAAAATATAGACATTCACTAAATATACTGCATAGTATTGCATTACACGCTAGTCTATTATGTTTTATTTATATTAATAATATTATTTATTAATATCATATTAACTAAACAAACGTTCTTGTACGATTTTACTTACTTGATAAGCTTATGCATAAATTTTTAGTGCATTTTTAATGGAACTTGCCCAGGCACTTCAGAGCATTTTTTGTTAAGGAGGGCCATTCAAAGTCGACAAACTTACAAAGTTTTAAATTCGTTGTGTAAGAAGTAGTCGTAATACTCGAAAACTTGGGGTAATTGTGTCATTATTAACTTCCCATAGGGTAAGTTATAGTAATCGCAAAAAAATCGAAAATGAAAATTTTTATATATCTTTACGTTTCAAAGGTCTTTGAACATTTTGGCATACCTTAGAAAAAATGCATGTATGTGTGTGTGTGCGGATACAAATTTTCGTCGATGATTTCGGGAACACGGATCAACCGATTTGAATCATTCAAAAAACAATAGATTCGTATTGATAAGGAAACGTGCTGATTAGTTCTTGGCATGAGCAGGCCTAGCTATTTCAAATATACGAGGCAAAAAGAGCCAAAAATTGTAATTCAGTTTTTGAGAGAACGGCGAGTTCGAATTGAATAATTCAAAACTTTCTATTGAAAAAAAAAAAATGCAAAATTGCCAAAAAAATAAAATTAAAAGTTTTTTTTTTGTAAAATATACACATAAGTTGTTTGCAGTATTACGCTCGGCTCCCATTTTAATAAACACTTATAAATTTACAGTATTTATAATAAATATGTAATCTATTTGAAAATATTTAAAATAATTGTAATTAATTATTAAATCATTTTCATTGATCATTGATTATTTTTATTCCTCAAATGTTTAATTACGGTACGGGAAGTTTCAGCAATTTACTTTAAGGCACGATACCATGCACCACTAATTTTTGGGTGTGGTTCTAGAAATCTTTTTAGGGTTACTGTTCCACAGTTTAAATGAACAATAATTATTAGACTTAACAACAATAACCGAAAAATGGTTACAATTTGACCAAAGCTCTGAGTGTGACGTATATGATCATAATTTTCATATTGAGTGGAATAAAAAAAATCCATTATTGTTGCTTTATATTATATTGTGCTTCACCTTTACCTTTACTCTACCTATATTTGGTGCTTTACCTTTACCTTTACTCTACCTATATTTGGTGCTTTACCTTTACCTTTACTCTACCTATACTTGGTGCTTTACCTTTACCTTTACAAAATATTACAAAACAACTTTTCAAAATTAGTTTTATTTGTCATAATATATGCTGCTGGCATTTACATTGCACTTTCTATTTCAAAGTTAGCCTGCAGCTCCAACAGGATGATTAATCCTTCTCTACTTCAATGAATTTTGCTAACAGAAATTTGCTTTCACGTTGAATGCATTTATTACTGTCACATGTGAGTGAGTTGATGATGACAGCGGTTTTGGTTGACAACCCCTGCTTTCAGTGCATATCATGTGCTCTGTATTCCATTTTCAATGAATTCATTCATGACGCATAGTATGACCTATATACGATCTGCATAACATTTTCAATAGTTGTCATATAAAAATGCTCGCGAGAAAATTTCTTGTATCTCATACGCGATTCCTAAAAGAATCGAAAGAAATGTTGCACTGGGTGTGCAAATATGGTCATTCTAGTAGGTTGTATTGAAATATTTATGTTTAATAACTAAATTAGCATGAAACTAGCTGTAAGTGGAATTCTGTCTTAAGGCAATTAGGGCATCGTGCCTTAAGGCAAATTGCTGAAACTTCCCGTACCAAAAATTATTATTATTTTTTAAAACGATTAACATTTTTGAAAAAAAATTACTTTGAAAAAATAAGATTTTTGAGAAACTATAAATTGGACAAAAAATTAGTTTTTTTTGAAAAAAAATTTTTCTTTAAAAATTATTTTTTTTTTAAATTTTTTTTTTTTTATTTTGACATATTGTGGAAGATCTGAACTTTTTTTTCAAAGCAATCGTACTGCTTTAACTACATAGGGACAAAATATAAAGCGCGTAAGCGCCGCGTCGCTGTCTAACGCATAAGCATTGGTACGGAACCGATAGGAATGTTAACAAAATGTATACTCATTGTTAAAATCTCTATAAAATGTCTGATAATTTGATGTGCATATGTCTAATGATCATTTTTGACCGCCAAATGGCTCATTTTTTTACTTTTTCCTCTATATCTCCGAAACCGCTGGACCTACCTTCATGAAAGTTGTATCGATTCTTCATCTTGTCAATACAAATAAAATGTTTTTTGAACTATTAAATTCGGACGCTCCGTTCTCTTAAAAACTGAGTTACCGTTTTCGGAACTTTTTGCCCCGTATCTTCGGACCGGCCTTTGCCAAAAACTAATCAGCACGTCTCCTTATCAATACGAATCGAATGTTTTTTGAATTATTCAAATCGGTTGATCCGTGTTCCCGAAATCGTCGACGAAAATTTGTATCCGCACATACATACACACACATACATACATACACACACACACACACACATACATCCATTTTTTATAAGGTATGCCAAAATGTTCAGAAACCTCTGAAACGTAAAGATATATAAAAATTTTCATTTTCGATTTTTTTGCGATTACTATAACTTGCCCTACGGGAAGTTAAATATTGTAATGTAAAAAAAATTCTATCAACTATATGTGAACTCATTAAACTCTACCATTTACGATCGATATTAATTTTCTCTTAGTCTTCCCAGTAAATCTTTATTATTATTGAAGTATTTTGCTTTATTAAAAATTAAAAGTCAAATTTTATTTTATGTTTATTTTCTCTTTATTTAACTATAAATTTATTCGTTATGATTAAGCAGAATAAAATTAATGATATATTTTTAGCACAGCTTATTGTTAGTCTTTGTGCTTCATGATTTTTTTGGTAAATAATGTGAATTCGTTAGACATTTCTAATCATTTTTTCATTTCTAATTTATATTGTATCTATTCCATGACATTATAGACATAATAAAATAATAGCCAAATTTAACAGGTAAAATATAAATTCGCTGACAATAAGTTCAGCAAAACCGAGTGAGATACTTTTACATATTTGATGAACTTTATTTACACAAAACTAAATTTTCCAGCACTTAAAAGCTCATAATTTCCAAACAACGTAAGATTTAGTTTTCTAATTTTTTTTCATGACAGTTAAGGTCAACTTAACTTAGCCGTATCACTTCGTTACGCCTTGACGTTAAGTTCTAGGACACCCTGTATATTGATCATTAATTACATGTTACCACTTTCATACTATTTACTTTCAAACTTTTTAATACTCGGTAGATTTTTGACCATATTTAGTCAATCTTAATTTTCAATTTAGCGTTTCACTTTTAGCCTTTCACCAAATACTGAGATTTTTTTTATATATTGCAACATTTACCTTTGACCTTTGTATTATTTTTCAAATGACATGGTCGTAATAATAAGTTAACTTTGCCCTTTCATTTCATTTTTATTACGGTTAACGTTATTGTTTTAGTGCACTTTTATCCTTGCTTATAGTTCAGCTATGAATTAATTTCCGACATGAATGCATGAAATAATTAACTTTACATCATTTTACCCATTCCTATCTGTTCATTAAATTTATTAATGTGCGCTTTAATGATGATCTCGGAATCACGTTTTTTAGTGTGAGGGCTGAAAGGATTTTATAGACTTCAATTATAAAATAGAACTATTTAATAACAATATATATATAATGTAAATAAAAAATTCGTGTTAAATAGAGTATCCGGCGCTATCCCGAGATCCTTGAAGGTAGAGGGTATGCATATAAATTCCTGTACTTTATTATAAGTTTTTAAAGTCTAACAAAAGGATTAAGAGAAGAAACTAGAGATACTAAACTAGACATCAGTATATATCGCAAAGTAATTAATTGTTTTTATTCACTTTTTTATGGTAAGGGTTTAATTCTTGCTTCTGTCCGCTCATTAATTAATTAGACATAGTGATCCCTATTATATATTAAACTCTTCCAGTAACCAGGACATTTTGCCTATGTCTTACAATTATTACAGTTATTAACCAATAATTGTTCCATATTTTTGGCTATTTTTCTTATAATTTTAATGCATACAATAGAATGAATTCCACAAAGGTATTCAGAACTTGAATTCGGATGTAAATGGGCTTATGAGTACTGGTGCTATAAAAACATGTTTATTTCAATTAATTTATTTTAATTTGAAAATGATAATGATACTGTGCAATGTTAACATTATGAGAACAAATTAAATAATTAGGTAAATATGCAATAATTATAAATTGTATTTACTTGAAATATTTTTGATTTTAGTTGGGCAAATCAGTTTAAAAATGCGTTGATGAACAAACAATGTTATTGTTTAGAATTACATTGGATTTTAGGAGAAGAGAGCAATTTTTTGAGATTATATTAAACAGGTTGAAATTTGGTCATTTGAATAAAAATATGAAGATGGAAATTTGATTGAGAGCTTTAAATAGATGAAAAAGTGAGAAAGCAAACAAATAAATATATCTAACAATATCTAACTTTTTTTTTGTTATAATTTATTTCGGTTAATCAAGACTTTAATGTCTTATTTACAAAATTGATATGTGCAAAAACAGAAAAAATACAATAAATTGAATATAAAATAAAAAAATTAAACTATTTTTGATGGTTATGAAATTGTTAACATTAATTAATAAATAATTTTTAAGCTAACGTTTTAAGACAAAATCCCTCTTATTAGAAAATATTACACAGATTTTTAATAACCTTTATTAGTCAACTACTGCACTTCAAATTAAACAGCAATTTTATAGTGTTTGTTTAAAAACATCAAAAATAAATCATGAAAATTTATGGTCCACTAGTATTGGTAAGTTGTGTGCAAAATAACTTCGTATAATGTTAAAATGTATTTTTAATAATTATTACCCAGAAATACGCAGTATATTAAATTAATTAAAATTTTCATATTTTCTGTACCCGACAATTGAATTATTTATGATACATGATCATTTCAATAATGTATAAATTGATTTTTTTCTAATTATAGAAAATTTGAAATTAAACATCGCATCAATATATAAAAATAAATGTATTGGAAATACTGTAAAATAATAAAATATTCAACCATTATAATTGATTTCTATATAAAAACAATGTTCTATATTAAAACGCTGAAATATTTTTAAACTTGAATGTAATCATTTTGTAATAACTCTTTTTGAGAGATTTTAATTAAAATGATAAAAAAATCTCGACGTTAAATTATTTTTAATGTTTACTATTTTTAAATACATAAATTTATATTCCAATATAGTGATAACTTTGAAGAATATATGAATTGCAGGCAATGAAAATTAAATTATTAGCATGTGGAAAAGTGCGTAAATATCACGAGAATTATGTCATTAGTACACATTTATAATTGTTATAAAAATCTTATTATTTAAAAATCATTTTAATTGCATTAAACGTATTTCTCATTTCAATACTGAATAATAGTCTATAATCGCGTATATAAATAATTTCATATTCACATTCTTTGATAACGAATTAAATCGTATTTCTTATCTTATTATTTAATATTATCAAGGTTGCTTTTTGTGATAATGATTTTTCATGCATGTACCCACGATATAACTATTTTTGACGAAATAATAAAACAGTTGGTTATAATGTTGGTATTTTTTATGAGAATAAAATGTAGCTTGGTATTTGAATATTCTCGAATTTTGTTTGTGATGTATTTTATTTTTCTTTGATGGGGAATCTCGTTATTAAATATATAAATTGACATAGTTATAGTAAAAACCACAACTATTTCAATTCTTGGCTATGACAGAAATATTTTGAATTAACTTATATTTTATATGTATTAAGTTCAAATAACTATAATTGCAGATATACTTATTTTTGTTTCGTATATATAGATTTCATAAGCATATTCGCGCAGATAATTAAAAATTAATTAAGTTTTTACAGAAATACGTGAAAATTGATGAAATGTACTATAGACATATTTGTAAACATATTTTTAAGTTTATTAATTCTCAACCATTTACTATTACATATTATATTTTTTTTATTAAACATATTATTTTTTCTATAATCAATTTTTAGGCTTATTATTATATTATTATTATTATATTATTCATTTTATTATATCAATTCAACAATCAATAATTAATATTTTTTGCTAAATTTTTGATTGTTTATATTTCTTTTATTTACACATTAATTATCTACTTAATTTATATATTAAAATAATTTATACCGACATTATTTTTAAATCTGCCAACATACATGACATAAAATAAAAAATATAATAGTGTAACTATGTAGCTAACTAGAAAAAATACGCCACATAGAGCAACTGCTGCATTTGTATGATTTATTATGTGTAAAGTTAAAAACATTTTCCATGCTCTAGTCAAGATAATTTCATAGTTTTTGTTCTAAAACAATTTCTAGTAGTTGTGTGTGGGTAGATTTAAATATAAACATTATTTATTACCATATTTATGCTATACTAATATAGTAAAAAATATAATTAGCTGCATTATAAATTATTAATAATTATTCATTATGGATAATATAAATGCATGTTATTTTTTTAGTAAATATATGGGTACAATTTTAGAACGATAAAATTTATACACTAAACCAGTGGTTTCCAACCTTTATTGCATCGCGGCCCTAGATATCGGAGGTAGACCTTTTTATTGGCAGACCTCAAAGTCCCGCTTTACCCTACATATTTAAATATTTTCATTCAATTTAGAATTAGTTATTAAAACTTAAGTCAGTGTGGAAATTCGTAAGATTTTCCATACAAATAAATACAAATTTTGCATCCATATCTTATAAGCGCAACTTATTTTGTAATTGGCTTTTTGTTTACCAATGAATTTGATACTAGACTGATATGTGCAGATTTTTTGAATGTTGGAATCTTCCTACTCAATTCAAATACAATGTTACTGGGAGGCAATGAATCAAAAATGAGTAAAAACGATTGAGACTGGTTATAATATCATTAAATAAATAAATATCATCTCAAAAAACAAACACACCATGTGATTTTGTCCGTACTTCCCCTATAATACGCTTTAAAATAGCACTGCGAAAATAATTTATATTAATAACTTTATCAATAATTTCATCAACATTGAAAAGCCTCGATGATGTTCGTGATTGAGATTACAACCATTAGGGGAGCTAGGTGCTGGTTGTAACAGTTTTTTTAATTAATATATCTTGAAATCCACTGATTATATTTCTGCGAAATAAAGGTGGATAGTTGATGTAACTATTTCTCTACCAAATCAAATCAAAACTAGTGAGGCGCATGGCATCGTGCCTTAAGGGAAATTGCTGGAACTTCCCGTACCAAAAATTATTGTTTTTTTAAAAAGATTAACATTGTTGAAAAAAATTACTTCGAACAAATTAGATTTTTGAGAAACTATAAATTTGACAAAAAATTACTTTTTTTGAAAAAAAAATTTTTTTTTTGAAAAAATAAAAATGTTTTCTTTATTTTGACATATTTTGGAAATTCTGAACTTTTTTTTCAGAGCAATCGTACTGCTTTAACTGCATAGAGACGAAATGTCAAAGCGCGTAAGCGCCGCGTCGGCGTCTAACGGATAAACATTGGTACGGAATCCATAGGAATGTAAACAAAATTTATACTTATTATTAAAATCTCTGTAAAATATCTGATAATTTGATGTGCATATGTCTAATGATCATTTTTGACCGCCAAATGGCATTTTTTTTACTTTTTTCTCTAGATCTCCTAAACCGCTAGACCTGTCTTCATGAAAATTTGATCAATATTCATCTTGTCGCCCCACTAGTTTCACAAATAATCATTTTCTAGAAAAAATGCGGTGTTTCAACTTACCTCGTGTTAGGGGCTTCTGCCTCGTCTATTAAGGCAAGTAGTAAGACAAAAACCGGCAATAATGTCTTTGATAATTTATTCTTTACTTATGCTTAAGAAAATTTGACTTGTTTCTAAGAAATTCTCTAAAAATCTGCGCAAGTTATAATTGATACAAATATATAATGTTTTCTGTTATATCATAAATCAACGTAAACTACAATTATTATCATAATACAAACAAAAGATAAAGTGCTTTCAGTAACACAATTCACATTTGCCCATATTTTACGAACTATAAATTCCACCATTTTTTTTATTCGAATCGTATATCATTCTTGTATGGTACTAGCCTCAAGGTTTTGTTCCAACTAACCCCGGGTTTTACATTGATCAAGATAACTTTTGAAACAATTTAGCAATTACAAAAATTCTTGCACATGATCAAAAATTGATAAAGAAACAAAATAAGATTGAAAAAAGGAAATTTAAAATTAGTGGATAATAAGTGAACCGAAATTTTAAGATATTTCAGCACAATGTTACTTAGGGGCGGCCATTAATCGCGTGAGCGATTTATAAGAATTTTAGGACTACCCTCACCCTTTAAACGTGGTGATATTTTAAAATTATACCCCTTCCCACCCAACATCACGTGTATTTTTAGTACTTAGAAAAAATCGTAACATTTTTGAATAGATTTTTTTTTTAATCTAGGTAAAGTATAATTGCACGTGATACCTTAAAACCCTTCCCTTGCCTGCGTGATACTTTGTCAATCCTCGTTTTAAGCTCACGTTATTTAATTGACTCTTCTTTACTGCATTGGTCTGCGTGGCAGTAGCTATAATAATATTATGCAGGATGATTCACATGTTGAATCGATACAAAAAAATCAATATTTTAAGATCCTATTGAAAAACGGCTGTTACTAGTTACCTTCGTTACGTATAGTAGGGAAACTCCTAGCTCCCCTACTTTTATATTCTATATTTCTATCATTATCAATGTTATCTAAATGGTGAGATTATTAACCATTTTAGTTTGATCGTAAGTCCGAATATATTTAACAATTTTTTGTTTATTCATCTCAGTGGGACCAAAAGTTGCAATTTTTTTTCTGGTTTGCCATTTGCGTCGGCTCCTTATTGGAAGTCAGTCCGCACAAGTCAAACAAGCGGGACCGATATAAATTTGTTATTCTACGCTATTTATTATTCTGGGAGCAGACGTTTCGGGGTCGCGATAAGATGAACTTTGACATTTTCAAATTGCCTCATCAGATGCAAGGGATAGAGAATCTTAAAAAATATTTATGAACATTACATACACATTTATTGTTTACACCGTGCTATCACAGCTACTTATTGCTGTTCCAAAGAATTCATATGCGGAAAGAAGAGAGACGATATGTCAAATGAATTTTATATTAAATTTCTTGGAATTGAAGTCGCGGGAATTAATTATGCGTATTTTAATACAGATGTACAGTAAAATATGAAATATTCTGGACTTAACAGACATGCCTGTTAGATACGCACAATATTAGTGCTTTTGATATCGTATAGCTCTCCATAATATTTTGGTTACATTTAATTTCATCTTAGTGCAGCAAAATAATATCCTATTAAACTAATTAACATATGACAAATCTTTTATATATATATATATATATATATATATATATTATAAAATTTTATATTTAACTATCTAGGAAGTTACTAATTTTTATTTATTGCTAATATGTACTGACCAATTCATATGGGGATACAAGAGAAGCGATATGTGAAATGAATTTTATATTAAATTTCTAGGAATTGAAGTCGCCGAAATTAATTATGCGTATTTTAATAGATGTACAGTAAAATTTGAAATCTTCTGGACTTAACAGACATATCTGCTAGATACGCACAATATTAGTGCTTTTGATATTGCATAGCTCTCTATAATATTTTGGTTGCATTTAATTTCTTGTTTTAGTGCAGGAAATTAATATCCAATTATTTTATGATGAAGAAACCCAAACATATTATTTGAAACTTACTGGAACCTAATTACAAAATTTACAAAATTACAAAAGGTGAAGCAATTTTTAATTATTAAATGTTACGAATGCTATTTTAGTAAAAATTTAAGTTTAATCATATATTATCAACTCTCAACGTATCTAAGCAAAAATTAATAAGAACTTCCAGAATTTTCAATGGAGGCAGAAACTTTAGATTTGAAGTAATTAGCTATAAATGATATGAAAATCAGTTTGGCAAAAATAGAATGTATATGTTATTTGAAAAAATTGTAATTTTTTTGGAAAAAGTGGCATATAGACAATTAGGTTGAATAAATTTCTTTTAATTTTATGATTTTTTTTAATTAAGACAAATCTTTACTCTTACTAAATAATACCCTCAAACAATTTTTGATACGCGGTCATGCCAAGGAATGCTACGCTTTTGTAAATCAAATTCAGATAACACCTGTATAGCACGGTACTTCTATAACACGGTTTGAGAATTAAGATTATCCCCCTTATAACACGGTAATTTCAAAACAGCTTATAATTAAGCAAACCTTCATAAAATTATACATATAATAAAACCCGTGAAAAGAAAGCTTAATTCAATTAAAAATTGCCGTGCAATAGCTCGAATAAATGTGATGAAATTTGTGCAGAAGATAACATATTGGACATATTCTATTCGAAAGCTTCTACTCTATCGAAAAAAAAATGTTTCGGCTCAAATAAAATGAGCACGAAATTTTAATTAAAGTAACTTTGCATGTGCTTTGTATCAAAAAAGAAATATATAAATGTCTTTTCACTAAAAGCAAGCAATCGTAAATATTTATATTTTTTGCAAAAAATAGAGCATGGAAATAAAGGTAGTACAAGAAAATGCTCTGGGGATGATGATCCAAAAAGAAAACGATTTGCGTTGCATAGTACTTACTTGTTAATTGTGACGAAAAAAATATGATAAAATTCATTTAATGTGTATTACTTATGAAGATAATTTATTAAATATAATAATATTCGTTATAAAAATATAGGGGCCAATTTTGTGGTAACATAGACGATAACATAGCGTTGGTACGGCAACGCTTTCTTGGTACTAAAAACTGTGAAAATGCTATCAGAATTGGCCCTGTGTGTTTTGAGTTCTTGGAGCGTAACCCCTCTTCTTGTACTAGTAATTTGCCCCTCATAACATGAATTCGCATATAACACAGTAGTATTTTGGAACATAACTACCGTGTTGTACGAGGGTTACTTGTACTATAGTATATTATTATTATGATTGGTCTCTACCAGAAGGTACTTTATATTAGAACTTTAATTTATCTCTTTTGCCTTTGTTGTTATCACTATGGAATAAATTGTTATCAGGGTTTTTTTTTTCCAAATAAAACTTACACGAATATTTCAAGTTTATTACTATTTTCGGTAAAAAAAAGTTTTAATATGAGTTTACACACTTACAATACCCTTTCCACTCGTAAATTCCAAAATTAACATGTATTTTGTCGCCAGAGCGGCGGCATCCGACTGGAAAGAGTTAATATGAGTTTTCTTTCCTATCCAATTCAAGCGGTCTCAATCACGCGGAAAACATTTGGAGCAAAAGTTAAAATTAGTTCTACAACGAATACAATTACCGAATTCTTGAAAAAAATATTCACAAATATGACCACTTGGCGGACAAGAAATTCATCAAGGACTTTCATGCGAAAACTTTTAACAAGCAGTTATTATATTCTAATTGGGTTTCAGTAAGTTTCAGACGAAATTTTGTTTGGGGTTCTTTTTTTTCATTTCGCCGAAACCTTAGTAAATATATCCACTCGAGTGTAGTTGAAGGGTTTTGCGTATGAAGAGGGTCGGCAGTTGGCAGTCAGCGATTCCACATAATATAAACCATTGTTCTTATCCCAAAAGTCGGTGTCGTGTATCAGAAAATCCAATGTGCGAATCCGGCTCGTAATCTCTTTAGATAGATGGAGAGCGAGTGTACGGAAAGTTTCTGATCTTATTAGTTGCAACTGAAAATGATCAGTCTCGTAAACAGGATTTCATCAACTTGATACTGTCAATATCTTCCGTTGGGAGAAAAGTAGGTAATTAATAGTGCTAAGATGTATATCTTCCAGAGCTTTTTATGTAGATTAAATATTCTTTTTTACAATCAAATGTGAATTTGAAAACCATAACAGTTAATTTTTGCAAAACTATCAGAAAATACAACACTTCACTAATTCACTGATCTACAACTGTATTATTCTTAGTGCTTGACTTTGGACAGTGATCATTTTTAAGCAGAAATTGATCATTTTAAGTGGGTGGTTGAGCATCGTAATATAAACTGCATCTAATTGCTGTTACACTGATAAATTGCTTTTATT
Organism: Ctenocephalides felis; assembly: GCF_003426905.1. Classification (NCBI taxonomy): domain Eukaryota; kingdom Metazoa; phylum Arthropoda; class Insecta; order Siphonaptera; family Pulicidae; genus Ctenocephalides; species Ctenocephalides felis. The sequence goes on from NW_020538040.1 coordinate 30,918,069, forward strand.
TCTCGTTTTAAAACCAAATATATGAGAAATACCCAATAAATTTGTTCTAAAAACATGATTTTAGAGATGTTTCGATTTGTGGATAAACATAAGACTCAGGAGTAAAATAGACCAATGTTATGGCAAGGCCATATTATGTAGTGATTTCATACAAAATGGTACTAAATACTGTCAAAATGTCATGTGGTTGCTGTGCAGCCAGGCCTTCGTAATATGGCTTAATAACATATGAGTGAAGTTGCATTTTATGTGTAAAACGCATAAAATGCTTGGTATTTTGATAGTATTTAGTACGATTTTGTATGAAAACTGCCGCGTAACATGTCCTTAACATAATATTGGCCTGTTTTACGACAGAATGAACAAATATAAGAGAAATATTACATTCGAAAAAAAAAGAATATTTTGATATTTGTTAAATACATTCTTTTTTGAAAATGTTTAAATTGTGGAATATAATTGGAAAATTATGATGAATACACAACAATAATCAAAAGTTTTTGTTAATATATTTTTTGTAGATGGTATCTATCGACTGACCCGTAGATTGATTTAAATTAATATAAACTTTTTTTACTTTGGTGTAATTAATAACAGTATTGCTACACATTCGAAGTTATATATATATATATATATATATATATATATATACTAGCTGACCCGACATGTCTAGAAAATGTTTAGTATTAAATAAATAACTGATCGCGAATGTGGAAATACGTGGTGTGTAAGTGTAAGGGGCAGCTAACACAAGATATATGGATGGTTTACCTACTGCAAAGAATGGCACATTTGAATGTCATTGCTAGTGCCAAGGTAATATATATTTTTTTATTTAATTTGGTTAGAGAATCACTTTAATAAGTGATTCTACTATTCTGTTCATTTAAAGTTGTGGTAGTTCTAAGGTTGCTCCATATTATCTTTGGGCAGCTTCTTCTTGAAGTTGGCGTCTCAAGAAGCTGAGTGGCTATATAATTTGTATGATGTTCTAGTTTTTGAAAATGTTTTACACTGTTGATTTGTATAATTTTGTTTATAAATTCAATATGAAGATCGTCGTGTAAGGTTTTATTGCTAACAAACCACGGAACATCAGTAATCTGCCTTAATATTTTGGATTGGACACGTTGAATTAGCACTGTGTTGGATTTGCTCGCACAGCTCCACAATTCTATGTCATAAGTCCATATTGGTTTTATAACTACCTTGTAAATTAGAAGTTTATTGTCAATAGATAGAATTGACTTGCGTCCCAGTAGCCAAGGTAATATGAAACTGATTTCATTTAAATTGTCACATTTGGAGATTCAAGGTTTTGATATATTATTATGGCGTTTTTTATTAATTCTTTAATTTTTGAATCATGAAGCAAAATCCGAACATTTATCTATAAATGATTCATGACATGCCCGCGAACCGAATGAGATTTCAATAAATCTGTATAAAAAATTATTACTTTGTCATAGATTTGTATGGTAACTAGTTTATACTCAAAAACTGACTCAGATTTAAATATTCGATCTCTACATTTTTTTGCTAAAATTGCTCTGCATGCAAACCATTCATGAACTGTTCGTGCGCATCGTAAAATATTTGTAATGAGAGAATGACAGGGGTGGACAACCCTAGATAAAAAATTATTTTTTTAAAGTAAAATATTAACTTTTTATAAGATCAAGAAAATCTGAAATAAAATTCAATGAAAAACATTCATTGACTGAAAAAGGATGAAAAATTATTCGTTTACTAAACTGTCTATGGACATTATAAAATGGTTTGTGATAGGAGGGTGAAATATTAAGTTTATATGCGTTATTTATTACAAATTTAAAAAAATGTTCGAAAAAATAATCAAAAAATCTTAAGGATGGCCAACGTTTACCACTTAGGGGTATAAAAAATCGATGTTGTCCGGCTCTTAGTCATACTGATCGTGTTTATAATAGTTCATAAAAATCGGTAAAACCGTTTCAGAGGAGGATTGCCACTAACATTATGATTCAAGTATATATGGGATTATATATATTAGTGTGTGAAGTGATAATTTATTAAAATGTATTCATTCATTTATTATTGTGACTAAAATTAATTCATAAACGCAAATAACACTGTTGGCTACATCTGAGATCAGCATGTCATTTCAGTGTTATCATTTGACAGAGATACGCAGAACGCTAAAGACTCTTGACGAGTAAAGAGAAATATACAAGTTAATAAAAATTAACATATTTAGTGTTTAATTGTGTAAAAATAACAATGGGAAACATATTTGTGTTAAATTGGTGCAAATTTCTACTATCGATGTTACTTATATCTCATATGATGGACGTTTATAGTTGTCATCCACGAATACCACTTATGAGTAGAGTAAGTGGAAATGTACAAAGAAACGATAATGATCTTCCAAGAAGAAATCTGCATACTGATGATTCGATATACTTTCCTGATGACGAAATATTCAGACCAAAATTTCCGAAGAAAACAGATTCTGAACCTGCAATTGTCAACAGATTTCTATTTAATACTCCTTCACGATGTAGAGAAGGATTTATGATGATAAACGATAGGTGTAGAGCATTAGTGTGATGTTACTTGTTCTATTTTTGTATTATAAGTTGAATAATCGTAAGTTAGAGTTTGTAAGCCATAGTAATAGTAAGGTATGCTTTAATATTATATTATATTTCATTTAATATATCATTTTATAATTAAATAAACTAAATTCAAACAGTTGGAATGTTGTTTACAATGATGGAAACGAAACATTATCATTGATTTTGAACTTTGCGGTTTGGGTTTTGACTGGGGTATTTCCAAATAGTGAAATATAACGTAGTATTATCAGATTTTTAAGTTTCAATAAAATTATGTTTATAAAAAAACGAAACGACTCAAACGATCGTATTATTCAATTATAAACTTTATTTGCAATAAGCGAATCATACTTTTCCTTATTGCAATTCAAAGATAGTTACTTATCTAGTTAGTTTTCTAGAGTCTAGATTTTAGAAGCGATAAAGATTTTAAATTATAACTTTATGGAGATCCAAAGTTATAATCTGTTACAAGCTTAAACTAATTTTTATTACAGTCTATTATAAAAATTGTAATTTGATGAATTTCACATATTTGTTGAGTTCAACTTCTTGTGTCAAAATTTACAACTTTTATGAAAATGTAATGATGCACTATTATAGTCTATATGATGTATAAAAAATAACACATTCTTTAAATAACAAACTTGTGATTTAAACTTATTAGTAGATTTTTTTGTATTTTAACTACGACTTTGCTTATAACACATTTTTTTTGATTGATGGATGTTTAGGTTTGATGTAGGATAGGTTGGGGCACAAAAGTCCAATTTGACTTTAAGTAATTATCGTGTCTAAACTAAATGAACTACATCACAATATTTGACATAAATCAAACAACTATCGATTGCTAGGGGGCAATCAAATCCAATGTCTTATATTTAATTTTAAAGGGATTTTACGAAATAATTGCTACAATAATCAACACATGCAAAATATAAATTTCATAGGCACATTTTTGACAGAGATAGGACTGTATATAACCTTGATCTGGTATTTTATTAGAAATATTCATCCACAGAGCTGGAATAATTCTATTTTATATTATATTGGATTCTATAGTTTCTAATTATAGTAATGTGTTGTTTTACTTTTTTTCTAAAATTTGTCATCAGTTTCTTTTAACCCCATAGTCGTGGTAAAATTGAACAGCCAGGGGGCAATCAAATCCAATATCTTATTTTTAATTTTGGAAAGATTTTACCAAATAATAGCTACAATATTCGACCAATGCAAAATATAAACTTGATGGGCACATTTTTTGTTAAAGATGGGACTATACATAACCTTGATCTGGTATTTTATTAGGAATATTTATCAACAGAGTTGGAATAATTCTATTTTCTATTCTATTATTGTATTTTTTTTGATAAACATTGCCGTTTATCTCCTGATAGCGATATTGTTAAATTTAAGACGATGACTGATTACACATGTTTTTCCCTCTACTTTCAAATATTGTTGTTGAAAAATTCTTAACTTGACTTGTTAATGAGATATTATGGATCTTTTTTTCCCGCGGCTAAAAAAAATATCTGCACATTTCTGTGATCTCCAATCAGTAGGACTAAATACTCCGACTGGCAGAGTACGCGCTTTCCAACACAATTTACAAAACTGCACTTTTATTGATTTTTCTACTCTTATGCTTTTCAATAATAACTGCTAGTTTTTACTAGAGATTTTTCTTTCTTTATTTATTTTTTATTCTAGTTAGTGTTATGTTTCATAAATACCAACTCTGTTGCTATGGAACGACGGCTGCGCCTGTGTCGAATACCTGCCATTCTTTTCTGGTGCGAATTACAAGATGTAATATTGCTACCTGTGTGTCGTACATACGTCTTAAATAGAGAGGTGGTGTTAAAGTTTTATTTGTTTTAAGAGGTGCTTTAGCACCGGATAAAAGATTATGTTTGTGATTTACGCGAATTACATTCGATCTTGGGAGAACAGAACAGATTAGGGTTCGGCAAAAATGTTATCAATGCCC
>NW_020538040.1:30923658-30950237 GCF_003426905.1 Ctenocephalides felis
AACTTAATAAGTTCTTACATAATCATATTGGTTGATGAGATGAGGTTCATATCTATATTCTCTTGTGAGACTTATATTAGTAGTTACAAACGCAATGTCAGTCATTTCAACATCCAATAATCTTAAGTCTATTTCAAAGCTCAAATCGATTCGTACTTCTCGCAGAAAAATGGATTTGTCTATTTGAATATCCACTATTTTTTAACCTGAATTGATACTTGTCAAATTTTTCATTAGATTTGAAATATCTCGTTGGCATTTTCTATGCTTGTATACGAGATTGTCTCATGATATTCTTCGTCAATTGGCTGGAAGAGCAAGAATTCGATCCGAAGCGCATTATTCAATAGTACATTTTCTTCCTTGCTCTACAGAATAGGGAAGTAAGAGCATCTTTTAGGGCAGGGCTTGGCAATCTTTTCTGCGTTTTACGAATCAAGATAGGTGTTCATGACTTGAAACTCGTGTATGCATTTTTTACATATGTGTTTTTACTAATATATGCATTGTAAAATATAGACATTCACTAAATATACTGCATAGTATTGCATTACACGCTAGTCTATTATGTTTTATTCAACAGTATATTAATAATATTATTTATTAATATCATATTAACTAAACAAACGTTCTTGTACGATTTTACTTACTTGATAAGCTTATGCATAAATTTTTAGTGCATTTTTAATGGAACTTGCCCAGGCACTTCAGAGCATTTTTTGTTAAGGAGGGCCATTCAAAGTCGACAAACTTACAAAGTTTTAAATTCGTTGTGTAAGAAGTAGTCGTAATACTCGAAAACTTGGGGTAATTGTGTCATTATTAACTTCCCATAGGGTAAGTTATAGTAATCGCAAAAAAATCGAAAATGAAAATTTTTATATATCTTTACGTTTCAAAGGTCTTTGAACATTTTGGCATACCTTAGAAAAAATGCATGTATGTGTGTGTGTGCGGATACAAATTTTCGTCGATGATTTCGGGAACACGGATCAACCGATTTGAATCATTCAAAAAACAATAGATTCGTATTGATAAGGAAACGTGCTGATTAGTTCTTGGCATGAGCAGGCCTAGCTATTTCAAATATACGAGGCAAAAAGAGCCAAAAATTGTAATTCAGTTTTTGAGAGAACGGCGAGTTCGAATTGAATAATTCAAAACTTTCTATTGAAAAAAAAAATGCAAATTGCCAAAAAAATAAATTAAAAGTTTTTTTTTGTAAAATATACACATAAGTTGTTTGCAGTATTACGCTCGGCTCCCATTTTAATAAACACTTATAAATTTACAGTATTTATAATAAATATGTAATCTATTTGAAAATATTTAAAATAATTGTAATTAATTATTAAATCATTTTCATTGATCATTGATTATTTTTATTCCTCAAATGTTTAATTACGGTACGGGAAGTTTCAGCAATTTACTTTAAGGCACGATACCATGCACCACTAATTTTTGGGTGTGGTTCTAGAAATCTTTTTAGGGTTACTGTTCCACAGTTTAAATGAACAATAATTATTAGACTTAACAACAATAACCGAAAAATGGTTACAATTTGACCAAAGCTCTGAGTGTGACGTATATGATCATAATTTTCATATTGAGTGGAATAAAAAAAATCCATTATTGTTGCTTTATATTATATTGTGCTTCACCTTTACCTTTACTCTACCTATATTTGGTGCTTTACCTTTACCTTTACTCTACCTATATTTGGTGCTTTACCTTTACCTTTACTCTACCTATACTTGGTGCTTTACCTTTACCTTTACAAAATATTACAAAACAACTTTTCAAAATTAGTTTATTTGTCATAATATATGCTGCTGGCATTTACATTGCACTTTCTATTTCAAAGTTAGCCTGCAGCTCCAACAGGATGATTAATCCTTCTCTACTTCAATGAATTTTGCTAACAGAAATTTGCTTTCACGTTGAATGCATTTATTACTGTCACATGTGAGTGAGTTGATGATGACAGCGGTTTTGGTTGACAACCCCTGCTTTCAGTGCATATCATGTGCTCTGTATTCCATTTTCAATGAATTCATTCATGACGCATAGTATGACCTATATACGATCTGCATAACATTTTCAATAGTTGTCATATAAAAATGCTCGCGAGAAAATTTCTTGTATCTCATACGCGATTCCTAAAAGAATCGAAAGAAATGTTGCACTGGGTGTGCAAATATGGTCATTCTAGTAGGTTGTATTGAAATATTTATGTTTAATAACTAAATTAGCATGAAACTAGCTGTAAGTGGAATTCTGTCTTAAGGCAATTAGGGCATCGTGCCTTAAGGCAAATTGCTGAAACTTCCCGTACCAAAAATTATTATTATTTTTTAAAACGATTAACATTTTTGAAAAAAAAATTACTTTGAAAAAATAAGATTTTTGAGAAACTATAAATTGGACAAAAAATTAGTTTTTTTTGAAAAAAAAAATTTTTCTTTAAAAATTATTTTTTTTTTAAATTTTTTTTTTTTTTTTATTTTGACATATTGTGGAAGATCTGAACTTTTTTTTCAAAGCAATCGTACTGCTTTAACTACATAGGGACAAAATATAAAGCGCGTAAGCGCCGCGTCGCTGTCTAACGCATAAGCATTGGTACGGAACCGATAGGAATGTTAACAAAATGTATACTCATTGTTAAAATCTCTATAAAATGTCTGATAATTTGATGTGCATATGTCTAATGATCATTTTTGACCGCCAAATGGCTCATTTTTTTACTTTTTCCTCTATATCTCCGAAACCGCTGGACCTACCTTCATGAAAGTTGTATCGATTCTTCATCTTGTCAATACAAATAAAATGTTTTTTGAACTATTAAATTCGGACGCTCCGTTCTCTTAAAAACTGAGTTACCGTTTTCGGAACTTTTTGCCCCGTATCTTCGGACCGGCCTTTGCCAAAAACTAATCAGCACGTCTCCTTATCAATACGAATCGAATGTTTTTTGAATTATTCAAATCGGTTGATCCGTGTTCCCGAAATCGTCGACGAAAATTTGTATCCGCACATACATACACACACATACATACATACACACACACACACACACACATACATCCATTTTTTATAAGGTATGCCAAAATGTTCAGAAACCTCTGAAACGTAAAGATATATAAAAATTTTCATTTTCGATTTTTTTGCGATTACTATAACTTGCCCTACGGGAAGTTAAATATTGTAATGTAAAAAAAATTCTATCAACTATATGTGAACTCATTAAACTCTACCATTTACGATCGATATTAATTTTCTCTTAGTCTTCCCAGTAAATCTTTATTATTGAAGTATTTTGCTTTATTAAAAATTAAAAGTCAAATTTTATTTTATGTTTATTTTCTCTTTATTTAACTATAAATTTATTCGTTATGATTAAGCAGAATAAAATTAATGATATATTTTTAGCACAGCTTATTGTTAGTCTTTGTGCTTCATGATTTTTTTGGTAAATAATGTGAATTCGTTAGACATTTCTAATCATTTTTTCATTTCTAATTTATATTGTATCTATTCCATGACATTATAGACATAATAAAATAATAGCCAAATTTAACAGGTAAAATATAAATTCGCTTTACAATAAGTATCAGCAAAACCGAGTGAGATGCACTTTTACATATTTGATTGAACTTTATTTACACAAAACTAAATTTTCCAGCCATACTGTACAATTTTGAATGGATGATTTGTGGATAAGGGATGTTGCACTTAAAAGCTCATAATTTCCAAACAACGTAAGATTTATTTTTCTAATTTTTTTTCATGACAGTTAAGGTCAACTTAACTTAGCCGTATCACTTCGTTACGCCTTGACGTTAAGTTCTAGGACACCCTGTATATTGATCATTAATTACATGTTACCACTTTCATACTATTTACTTTCAAACTTTTTAATACTCGGTAGATTTTTGACCATATTTAGTCAATCTTAATTTTCAATTTAGCGTTTCACTTTTAGCCTTTCACCAAATACTGAGATTTTTTTTATATATTGCAACATTTACCTTTGACCTTTGTATTATTTTTCAAATGACATGGTCGTAATAATAAGTTAACTTTGCCCTTTCATTTCATTTTTATTACGGTTAACGTTATTGTTTTAGTGCACTTTTATCCTTGCTTATAGTTCAGCTATGAATTAATTTCCGACATGAATGCATGAAATAATTAACTTTACATCATTTTACCCATTCCTATCTGTTCATTAAATTTATTAATGTGCGCTTTAATGATGATCTCGGAATCACGTTTTTTAGTGTGAGGGCTGAAAGGATTTTATAGACTTCAATTATAAAATAGAACTATTTAATAACAATATATATATAATGTAAATAAAAAATTCGTGTTAAATAGAGTATCCGGCGCTATCCCGAGATCCTTGAAGGTAGAGGGTATGCATATAAATTCCTGTACTTTATTATAAGTTTTTAAAGTCTAACAAAAGGATTAAGAGAAGAAACTAGAGATACTAAACTAGACATCAGTATATATCGCAAAGTAATTAATTGTTTTTATTCACTTTTTTATGGTAAGGGTTTAATTCTTGCTTCTGTCCGCTCATTAATTAATTAGACATAGTGATCCCTATTATATATTAAACTCTTCCAGTAACCAGGACATTTTGCCTATGTCTTACAATTATTACAGTTATTAACCAATAATTGTTCCATATTTTTGGCTATTTTTCTTATAATTTTAATGCATACAATAGAATGAATTCCACAAAGGTATTCAGAACTTGAATTCGGATGTAAATGGGCTTATGAGTACTGGTGCTATAAAAACATGTTTATTTCAATTAATTTATTTTAATTTGAAAATGATAATGATACTGTGCAATGTTAACATTATGAGAACAAATTAAATAATTAGGTAAATATGCAATAATTATAAATTGTATTTACTTGAAATATTTTTGATTTTAGTTGGGCAAATCAGTTTAAAAATGCGTTGATGAACAAACAATGTTATTGTTTAGAATTACATTGGATTTTAGGAGAAGAGAGCAATTTTTTGAGATTATATTAAACAGGTTGAAATTTGGTCATTTGAATAAAAATATGAAGATGGAAATTTGATTGAGAGCTTTAAATAGATGAAAAAGTGAGAAAGCAAACAAATAAATATATCTAACAATATCTAACTTTTTTTTTGTTATAATTTATTTCGGTTAATCAAGACTTTAATGTCTTATTTACAAAATTGATATGTGCAAAAACAGAAAAAATACAATAAATTGAATATAAAATAAAAAAATTAAACTATTTTTGATGGTTATGAAATTGTTAACATTAATTAATAAATAATTTTTAAGCTAACGTTTTAAGACAAAATCCCTCTTATTAGAAAATATTACACAGATTTTTAATAACCTTATTAGTCAACTACTGCACTTCAAATAAACAGCAATTTTATAGTGTTGTTTTAAAAACATCAAAAATAAATCATGAAAATTTATGGTCCACTAGTATTGGTAAGTTGTGTGCAAAATAACTTCGTATAATGTTAAAATGTATTTTTAATAATTATTACCCAGAAATACGCAGTATATTAAATTAATTAAAATTTTCATATTTTCTGTACCCGACAATTGAATTATTTATGATACATGATCATTTCAATAATGTATAAATTGATTTTTTTCTAATTATAGAAAATTTGAAATTAAACATCGCATCAATATATAAAAATAAATGTATTGGAAATACTGTAAAATAATAAAATATTCAACCATTATAATTGATTTCTATATAAAAACAATGTTCTATATTAAAATGCTGAAATATTTTTAAACTTGAATGTAATCATTTTGTAATAACTCTTTTTGAGAGATTTTAATTAAAATGATAAAAAAATCTCGACGTTAAATTATTTTTAATGTTTACTATTTTTAAATACATAAATTTATATTCCAATATAGTGATAACTTTGAAGAATATATGAATTGCAGGCAATGAAAATTAAATTATTAGCATGTGGAAAAGTGCGTAAATATCACGAGAATTATGTCATTAGTACACATTTATAATTGTTATAAAAATCTTATTATTTAAAAATCATTTTAATTGCATTAAACGTATTTCTCATTTCAATACTGAATAATAGTCTATAATCGCGTATATAAATAATTTCATATTCACATTCTTTGATAACGAATTAAATCGTATTTCTTATCTTATTATTTAATATTATCAAGGTTGCTTTTTGATAATGATTTTTCATGCATGTACCCACGATATAACTATTTTTGACGAAATAATAAAACAGTTGGTTATAATGTTGGTATTTTTTATGAGAATAAAATGTAGCTTGGTATTTGAATATTCTCGAATTTTGTTTGTGATGTATTTTATTTTTCTTTGATGGGGAATCTCGTTATTAAATATAAATTGACATAGTTTAGTAAAAACCACAACTATTTCAATTCTTGGCTATGACAGAAATATTTTGAATTAACTTATATTTTATATGTATTAAGTTCAAATAACTATAATTGCAGATATACTTATTTTTGTTTCGTATATATAGATTTCATAAGCATATTCGCGCAGATAATTAAAAATTAATTAAGTTTTTACAGAAATACGTGAAAATTGATGAAATGTACTATAGACATATTTGTAAACATATTTTTAAGTTTATTAATTCTCAACCATTTACTATTACATATTATATTTTTTTTATTAAACATATTATTTTTTCTATAATCAATTTTTAGGCTTATTATTATATTATTATTATTATATTATTCATTTTATTATATCAATTCAACAATCAATAATTAATATTTTTTGCTAAATTTTTGATTGTTTATATTTCTTTTATTTACACATTAATTATCTACTTAATTTATATATTAAAATAATTTATACCGACATTATTTTTAAATCTGCCAACATACATGACATAAAATAAAAAATATAATAGTGTAACTATGTAGCTAACTAGAAAAAATACGCCACATAGAGCAACTGCTGCATTTGTATGATTTATTATGTGTAAAGTTAAAAACATTTTCCATGCTCTAGTCAAGATAATTTCATAGTTTTTGTTCTAAAACAATTTCTAGTAGTTGTGTGTGGGTAGATTTAAATATAAACATTATTTATACCATATTTTATGCTATACTAATATAGTAAAAAATATAATTAGCTGCATTATAAATTATTAATAATTATTCATTATGGATAATATAAATGCATGTTATTTTTTTAGTAAATATGGGTACAATTTTAGAACGATAAAATTTATACACTAAACCAGTGGTTTCCAACCTTTATTGCACCGCGGCCCGAGATATCGGAGGTAGACCTTTTTATTGGCAGACCTCAAAGTCCCGCTTTACCCTACATATTTAAATATTTTCATTCAATTTAGAATTAATTATTAAAACTTAAGTCGGTGTGGAAATTCGTAAGATTTTCCATACAAATAAATACAAATTTTGCATCCATATCTTATAAGCGCAACTTATTTTGTAATTGGCTTTTGTTTAATACTACTAATGAATTTGATACTAGACTGATATGTGCAGATTGTTTGAATGTTGGAATCTTCCTACTCAATTCAAATACAATGTTACTGGTAGTCAATGAATCAAAGAACAGCAAAAACGATTAAGACTGGTTATAATATCATTAAATAAATAAATATCAAAAAAAAACACACCACCATGTGATTTTGTCCGTACTTCCCCTATAATACGCAATAAAATAGCACTGCGAAAATAATTTATATTATTAACTTTATCAATAATTTCATCAACATTGAAAAGCCTCGATGATGTTCGTGATTGAGATTACAACCATTAGGGGAGCTAGGTGCTGGTTGTAACAGTTTTTTTAATTAATATATCTTGAAATCCACTGATTATATTTCTGCGAAATAAAGGTGGATAGTTGATGTAACTATTTCTCTACCAAATCAAATCAAAACTAGTGAGGCGCATGGCATCGTGCCTTAAAGGAAATTGCTGGAACTTCCCGTACCAAAAATTATTATTTTTTTAAAAAGATTAACATTGTTGAAAAAAAATTACTTCGAACAAATTAGATTTTTGAGAAACTATAAATTTGACAAAAAATTACTTTTTTTGAAAAAAAAAATTTTTTTTTTGAAAAAATAAAAATGTTTTCTTTATTTTGACATATTTTGGAAATTCTGAACTTTTTTTTCAGAGCAATCGTACTGCTTTAACTGCATAGAGACGAAATGTCAAAGCGCGTAAGCGCCGCGTCGGCGTCTAACGGATAAACATTGGTACGGAATCCATAGGAATGTAAACAAAATTTATACTTATTATTAAAATCTCTGTAAAATATCTGATAATTTGATGTGCATATGTCTAATGATCATTTTTGACCGCCAAATGGCATTTTTTTTTTACTTTTTTCTCTAGATCTCCTAAACCGCTAGACCTGTCTTCATGAAAATTTGATCAATTTTTAGTTTTACAAAGCCCCACTAGTTTTACAAATAATCATTTTCTAGAAAAAATGTGGTGTTTCAACTTACCTCGTGTTAGGGCTTCTTCTGCCTCGTCTATTAAGGCAAACAGTAAGACAAAAACCGGCAATAATGTCTTTGATAATTTATTCTTTACTTATGCTTAAGAAAATTTGACTTGTTTCTAAGAAATTCTCTAAAAATCTGCGCAAGTTATAATTGATACAAATATATAATGTTTTCTGTTATATCATAAATCAACGTAAACTACAATTATTATCATAATACAAACAAAAGATAAAGTGCTTTCAGTAACACAATTTACATTTGCCGATATTTTACGAACTATAAATTCCACCAATTTTTGCATTTGAATCTGTATATAATTCTTGTGTGATACTAGCCCCAAGATTTTATTTCAACTAATTCCGGATGTGATTTTTTTTTACATTAATCAAGATAACTATTTAAACAATTTAGAAATTACAAAAAATCTTGCACATTATCAAAATTGATAAAGAAACAAAATAAGATTGAAAAAAGGAATTTAAAATTAGTGGATAATAAGTGAACCGAAATTTTAAGATATTTCAGCACAATGTTACTTAGGGGCGGCCATTAATCGCGTGAGCGATTATAAGAATTTTAGGACTACCCTCACCCTTTAAACGTGGTGATATTTTAAAATTATACCCTTCCCCCCTCACCCAACATCACGTGTATTTTTAGTACTTAGAAAAAATCGTAACATTTTTGAATAGATTTTTTTTTAATCTAGGTAAAGTATAATTGCACGTGATACCTTAAAACCCTTCCCTTGCCTGCGTGATACTTTGTCAATCCTCGTTTTAAGCTCACGTTATTTAATTGACTCTTCTTTACTGCATTGGTCTGCGTGGCAGTAGCTATAATAATATTATGCAGGATGATTCACATGTTGAATCGATACAAAAAAATCAATATTTTAAGATCCTATTGAAAAACGGCTGTTACTAGTTACCTTCGTTACGATAGTAGGGAAACTCCTAGCTCCCCTACTTTTATATTCTATATTTCTATCATTATCAATGTTATCTAAATGGTGAGATTATTAACCATTTTAGTTTGATCGTATGCCCAAATATATTTAACAATTGTTTGTTTATTCATCTCAGTGCGACCAAAAGTTGCAATTTTTTTCTGGTTTGCCATTTGCGTCGGCTCCTTATTGGAAGTCAGTCCGCACAAGTCAAACAAGCGGGACCGATATAAATTTGTTATTCTACGCTATTTATTATTCTGGGAGCAGACGTTTCGGGGTCGCGATAAGATGAACTTTGACATTTTCAAATTGCCTCATCAGATGCAAGGGATAGAGAATCTTAAAAATATTTATGAACATTACATACACATTTATTGTTTACACCGTGCTATCACAGCTACTTATTGCTGTTCCAAAGAATTCATATGCGGAAAGAAGAGAGACGATATGTCAAATGAATTTTATATTAAATTTCTTGGAATTGAAGTCGCGGGAATTAATTATGCGTATTTTAATACAGATGTACAGTAAAATATGAATATTCTGGACTTAACAGACATGCCTGTTAGATACGCACAATATTAGTGCTTTTGATATCGTATAGCTCTCCATAATATTTTGGTTACATTTAATTTCATCTTAGTGCAGCAAAATAATATCCTATTAAACTAATTAACATATGACAAATCTTTTTATATATATATATATATATATATATATATATTATAAAATTTTATATTTAACTATCTAGGAAGTTACTAATTTTTATTTATTGCTAATATGTACTGACCAATTCATATGGGGATACAAGAGAAGCGATATGTGAAATGAATTTTATATTAAATTTCTAGGAATTGAAGTCGCCGAAATTAATTATGCGTATTTTAATAGATGTACAGTAAAATTTGAAATCTTCTGGACTTAACAGACATATCTGCTAGATACGCACAATATTAGTGCTTTTGATATTGCATAGCTCTCTATAATATTTTGGTTGCATTTAATTTCTTGTTTTAGTGCAGGAAATTAATATCCAATTATTTTATGATGAAGAAACCCAAACATATTATTTGAAACTTACTGGAACCTAATTACAAAATTTACAAAATTACAAAGGTGAAGCAATTTTTAATTATTAAATGTTACGAATGCTATTTTAGTAAAAATTTAAGTTTAATCATATATTATCAACTCTCAACGTATCTAAGCAAAAATTAATAAGAACTTCCAGAATTTTCAATGGAGGCAGAAACTTTAGATTTGAAGTAATTAGCTATAAATGATATGAAAATCAGTTTGGCAAAAATAGAATGTATATGTTATTTGAAAAATTGTAATTTTTTTGGAAAAAGTGGCATATAGACAATTAGGTTGAATAAATTTCTTTTAATTTTATGATTTTTTTTAATTAAGACAAATCTTTACTCTTACTAAATAATACCCTCAACAATTTTTGATACGCGGTCATGCCAAGGAATGCTACGCTTTTGTAAATCAAATTCAGATAACACCTGTATAGCACGGTACTTCTATAACACGGTTGAGAATTAAGATTATCCCCCTTATAACACGGTAATTTCAAAACAGCTTATAATTAAGCAAACCTTCATAAAATTATACATATAATAAAACCCGTGAAAAGAAAGCTTAATTCAATTAAAAATTGCCGTGCAATAGCTCGAATAAATGTGATGAAATTTGTGCAGAAGATAACATATTGGACATATTCTATTCGAAAGCTTCTACTCTATCGAAAAAAAATGTTTCGGCTCAAATAAAATGAGCACGAAATTTTAATTAAAGTAACTTTGCATGTGCTTTGTATCAAAAAAGAAATATATAAATGTCTTTTCACTAAAAGCAAGCAATCGTAAATATTTATATTTTTTGCAAAAAATAGAGCATGGAAATAAAGGTAGTACAAGAAAATGCTCTGGGGATGATGATCCAAAAAGAAAACGATTTGCGTTGCATAGTACTTACTTGTTAATTGTGACGAAAAAAATATGATAAAATTCATTTAATGTGTATTACTTATGAAGATAATTTATTAAATATAATAATATTCGTTATAAAATATAGGGGCCAATTTTGTGGTAACATAGACGATAACATAGCGTTGGTACGGCAACGCTTTCTTGGTACTAAAAACTGTGAAAATGCTATCAGAATTGGCCCTGTGTGTTTTGAGTTCTTGGAGCGTAACCCCTCTTCTTGTACTAGTAATTTGCCCCTCATAACATGAATTCGCATATAACACAGTAGTATTTTGGAACATAACTACCGTGTTGTACGAGGGTTACTTGTACTATAGTATATTATTATTATGATTGGTCTCTACCAGAAGGTACTTTATATTAGAACTTTAATTTATCTCTTTTGCCTTTGTTGTTATCACTATGGAATAAATTGTTATCAGGGTTTTTTTATTTCCAAATAAAACTTACACGAATATTTCAAGTTTATTACTATTTTCGGTAAAAAAAAGTTTTAATATGAGTTTACACACTTACAATACCCTTTCCACTCGTAAATTCCAAAATTAACATGTATTTTGTCGCCAGAGCGGCGGCATCCGACTGGAAAGAGTTAATATGAGTTTTCTTTCTTCCTATCCAATTCAAGCGGTCTCAATCACGCGGAAAACATTTGGAGCAAAAGTTAAAATTAGTTCTACAACGAATACAATTACCGAATTCTTGAAAAAAATATTCACAAATATGACCACTTGGCGGACAAGAAATTCATCAAGGACTTTCATGCGAAAACTTTTAACAAGCAGTTATTATATTCTAATTGGGTTTCAGTAAGTTTCAGACGAAATTTTGTTTGGGGTTCTTTTTTTTCATTTCGCCGAAACCTTAGTAAATATATCCACTCGAGTGTAGTTGAAGGGTTTTGCGTATGAAGAGGGTCGGCAGTTGGCAGTCAGCGATTCCACATAATATAAACCATTGTTCTTATCCCAAAAGTCGGTGTCGTGTATCAGAAAATCCAATGTGCGAATCCGGCTCGTAATCTCTTTATAGATGGAGAGCGAGTGTACGGAAAGTTTCTGATCTTATTAGTTGCAACTGAAAATGATCAGTCTCGTAAAACAGGATTTCATCACTTGATACTGTCAATATCTTCCGTTGGGAGAAAAGTAGGTAATTAATAGTGCTAAGATGTATATCTTCCAGAGCTTTTTATGTAGATTAAATATTCTTTTTTACAATCAAATGTGAATTTGAAACCATAACAGTAAATTTTGGAAACTGATCAGAAAATACAACACTTCACTAATTCACTGATCTACAACTGCATTATTCTTAGTGCTTGACTTTGGACAGTGATCATTTTTAAGCAGAAATTGATCATTTTAAGTGGGTGGTTGAGCATCTTAATATAAACTGCATCTAATTGCTGTTACACTGATAAATTGCTTTTATTTCTCGTTTCAAAACCAAATATATGAGAAATACCCATAAATTTGTTCTAAAAACACATGATTTTAAGATGTTTCGATTTGTGGATAAACATAAGACTCAGGAGTAAAAATAGACCAATGTTATGGCAAGGCCATATTATGTAGTGATTTTCATACAAAATGTACTAAATACTGTCAAAATGTCATGTGGTTGCTGTCAGCCAGGCCTTCGTAATATGGCTTAATAACATATGAGTGAAGTTGCATTTTATGTGTAAAACGCATAAAATGCTTGGATTTTGATAGTATTTAGTACGATTTTGTATGAAAACTGCCGCGTAACATGTCCTTAACATAATATTGGCCTGTTTTACGACAGAATGAACAAATATAAGAGAAATATTACATTCGAAAAAAAAGAATATTTTGATATTTGTTAAATACATTCTTTTTTGAAAATGTTTAAATTGTGGAATATAATTGGAAAATTATGATGAATACACAACAATAATCAAAAGTTTTTGTTAATATATTTTTTGTAGATGGTATCTATCGACTGACCCGTAGATTGATTTAAATTATATAAACTTTTTTTACTTTGGTGTAATTAATAACAGTATTGCTACACATTCGAAGTTATATATATATATTATATATATATATATATACTAGCTGACCCGACATGTTCTAGAAAATTTTTAGTATTAAATAAATAACTGATCGCGAATGTGGAAATACGTGGTGTGTAAGTGTAAGGGGCAGCTAACACAAGATATATGGATGGTTTACCTACTGCAAAAATGGCACATTTGAATGTCATTGCTAGTGCCAAGGTAATATATATTTTTTTTATTTAATTTGGTTAGAGAATCACTTAAAAGTGATTCTACTATTCTGTTCATTAAAGTTGTGGTAGTTCTAAGGTTGCTCCATATTATCTTTGGGCAGCTTCTTCTTGAAGTTGGCGTCTCAAGAAGCTGAGTGGCTATATAATTTGTATGATGTTCTAGTTTTTGAAAATGTTTTACACTGTTGATTTGTATAATTTTGTTTATAAATTCAATATGAAGATCGTCGTGTAAGGTTTTATTGCTAACAAACCACGGAACATCAGTAATCTGCCTTAATATTTTGGATTGGACACGTTGAATTAGCACTGTGTGGATTTGCTCGCACAGCTCCACAATTCTATGTCATAAGTCCATATTGGTTTTATAACTACCTTGTAAATTAGAAGTTTATTGTCAATAGATAGAATTGACTTGCGTCCCAGTAGCCAAGGTAATATGAAACTGATTTCATTTAAATTGTCACATTTGGAGATTCAAGGTTTTGATATATTATTATGGCGTTTTTTTTAATTCTTTAATTTTTGAATCATGAAGCAAAATCCGAACATTTATCTATAAATGATTCATGACATGCCCGCGAACCGAATGAGATTTCAATAAATCTGTATAAAAATTATTACTTTGTCATAGATTTGTATGGTAACTAGTTTATACTCAAAAACTGACTCAGATTTAAATATTCGATCTCTACATTTTTTTGCTAAAATTGCTCTGCATGCAAACCATTCATGAACTGTTCGTGCGCATCGTAAAATATTTGTAATGAGAGAATGACAGGGGTGGACAACCCTAGATAAAAAATTATTTTTTTAAAGTAAAATATTAACTTTTTAAGAAGATCAAGAAAATCTGAAATAAAATTCAATGAAAAACATTCATTGACTGAAAAAGGATGAAAAATTATTCGTTTACTAAACTGTCTATGGACATTATAAAATGGTTTGTGATAGGAGGGTGAAATATTAAGTTTATATGCGTTATTTATTACAAATTTAAAAAAATGTTCGAAAAAATAATCAAAAAATCTTAAGGATGGCCAACGTTTACCACTTAGGGGTATAAAAAATCGATGTTGTCCGGCTCTTAGTCATACTGATCGTGTTTATAATAGTTCATAAAAATCGGTAAAACCGTTTCAGAGGAGGATTGCCACTAACATTATGATTCAAGTATATATGGGATTATATATATTAGTGTGTGAAGTGATAATTTATTAAAATGTATTCATTCATTTATTATTGTGACTAAAATTAATTCATAAACGCAAATAACACTGTTGGCTACATCTGAGATCAGCATGTCATTTCAGTGTTATCATTTGACAGAGATACGCAGAACGCTAAAGACTCTTGACGAGTAAAGAGAAATATACAAGTTAATAAAAATTAACATATTTAGTGTTTAATTGTGTAAAAATAACAATGGGAAACATATTTGTGTTAAATTGGTGCAAATTTCTACTATCGATGTTACTTATATCTCATATGATGGACGTTTATAGTTGTCATCCACGAATACCACTTATGAGTAGTAAGTGGAAATGTACAAAGAAACGATAATGATCTTCCAACGAAGAAAAATCTGCATACTGATGATTCGATATACTTTCCTGATGACGAAATATTCAGACCAAATTTCCGAAGAAACAGATTCTGAACCTGCAATTGTCAACAGATTTCTATTTAATACTCCTTCACGATGTAGAGAAGGATTTATGATGATAAACGATAGGTTAGAGCATTAGTGTGATGTTACTTGTTCTATTTTTTGTATTATAAGTTGAATAATCGTAAGTTAGAGTTTGTAAGCCATAGTAATAGTAAGGTATGCTTTAAATATTATATTATATTTCATTTAATATATCATTTTATAATTAAATAAACTAAATTCAAACAGTTGGAATGTTGTTTACAATGATGGAAACGAAACATTATCATTGATTTTGAACTTTGCGGTTTGGGTTTTGACTGGGGTATTTCCAAATAGTGAAATATAACGTAGTATTATCAGATTTTTAAGTTTCAATAAAATTATGTTTATAAAAAAACGAAACGACTCAAACGATCGTATTATTCAATTATAAACTTTATTTGCAATAAGCGAATCATACTTTTCCTTATTGCAATTCAAAGATACTGCAATTGTCAACAGATTTCTATTTAATACTCCTTCACGATGTAGAGAAGGATTTATGATGATAAACGATAGGTGTAGAGCATTAGTGTGATGTCAATAATTCTATTTTTGTATTATAAGTTTGTAAGCCATAGTAACAGTAAGGTATGCTTTAAATATTATATTATATTTCATTAATATATAATTTTATAATTAAATAAACTAAGATTCAAACAGTTGGAATGTTGTTTACAATGATGGAAACGAAACATTATCATTGATTTTGAACTTTGCGGTTTGGGTTTTGACTGGGGTATTTCCAATAGTGAAATATAACGTAGTATTATCATAGATTTTTAAGTTTCAATAAAATTATGTTTATAAAAAAAACGAAACGACTCAAACGATCGTATTATTCAATTATAAACTTTATTTGCAATAAGCGAATCATACTTTTCCTTATTGCAATTCAAAGATAGTTACTTATCTAGTTAGTTTTCTAGAGTCTAGATTTTAGAAGCGATAAAGATTTTAAATTATAACTTTATGGAGATCCAAAGTTATAATCTGTTACAAGCTTAAACTAATTTTTATTACAGTCTATTATAAAAATTGTAATTGATGAATTCACATATTTGTTGAGTTCAACTTCTTGTGTCAAAATTTACAACTTTTATGAAAATGTAATGATGCACTATTAGTCTATATGATGTATAAAAATAACACATTCTTTAAATAACAAACTTGTGATTTAAACTTATTAGTAGATTTTTTTGTATTTTAACTACGACTTTGCTTATAACACATTTTTTTTTGATTGATGGATGTTTAGGTTTGATGTAGGATAGGTTGGGGCACAAAAGTCCAATTTGACTTTAAGTAATTATCGTGTCTAAACTAAATGAACTACATCACAATATTTGACATAAATCAAACAACTATCGATTGCTAGGGGGCAATCAAATCCAATGTCTTATATTTAATTTTAAAGGGATTTTACGAAATAATTGCTACAATAATCAACACATGCAAAATATAAATTTCATAGGCACATTTTTGACAGAGATAGGACTGTATATAACCTTGATCTGGTATTTTATTAGAAATATTCATCCACAGAGCTGGAATAATTCTATTTTATATTATATTGGATTCTATAGTTTCTAATTATAGTAATGTGTTGTTTTTTTACTTTTTTTCTAAAATTTGTCATCAGTTTCTTTTAACCCCATAGTCGTGGTAAAATTGAACAGCCAGGGGGCAATCAAATCCAATATCTTATTTTTAATTTTTGGAAAGATTTTACCAAATAATAGCTACAATTCGACCAATGCAAAATATAAACTTGATGGGCACATTTTTGTTAAAGATGGGACTATACATAACCTTGATCTGGTATTTTATTAGAAATATTTATCAACAGAGTTGGAATAATTCTATTTTCTATTCTATTATTGTATTTTTTTGATAAACATTGCCGTTTATCTCCTGATAGCGATATTGTTAAATTTAAGACGATGACTGATTACACATGTTTTTCCCTCTACTTTCAAATATTGTTGTTGAAAAATTCTTAACTTGACTTGTTAATGAGATTTATGGATCTTTTTTTCCCGCGGCTAAAAAAAATCTGCACATTTCTGTGATCTCCAATCAGTAGGACTAAATACTCCGACTGGCAGAGTACGCGCTTTCCAACACAATTTACAAAACTGCACTTTTATTGATTTTTCTACTCTTATGCTTTTCAATAATAACTGCTAGTTTTTACTAGAGATTTTTCTTTCTTTATTTATTTTTTATTCTAGTTAGTGTTATGTTTCATAAATACCAACTCTGTTGCTATGGAACGACGGCTGCGCCTGTGTCGAATACCTGCCATTCTTTTCTGGTGCGAATTACAAGATGTAATATTGCTACCTGTGTGTCGTACATACGTCTTAAATAGAGAGGTGGTGTTAAAGTTTTATTTGTTTTAAGAGGATAAAAGATTATGTTTGTGATTTACGCGAATTACATTCGATCTTGGGAGAACAGAACAGATTAGGGTTCGGCAAAAATGTTATCAATGCCCATACACACGCTTGTATATATATGGAGGTTCGATTTTGCACTTAAAATGTTTTTGTGATAGCTTTTATATAATCTATATTTGTAGTATTAAATCGGTATATACACAATAGCAATATATGTATTTTGGATTATTTTGCCATATACAAACTTTTAGCGCTTTTTTCATAAACGGATGTATTGGGTACCCTTAATTGGGTACCATAGCAGCACCCGATACATAGGGTTCTAATGACTTTTGTAAAGTAATTAATGAATGAAGTAAAAAGAATTCAATAGTTACCTTTTAGCATTATTAACTTCACGTAGGGTAAGTTATTGTAATGGGCCGAAAATCGAAATTGAAAATTTTTACATTTCTCGACGTTTTGAAAGTTTGTGAACATTTGGGAAAAAATGGATGTATGTGTGTATGTATGTATGGATACAAATTTCCAGTTACGTTTTCGGGCGCACGGATCAACCGATTTGAATGGTTCACAAAACATTCGATTCCTATTGATAGGGAGAAGAGCTGATTAGTTTTTGGCAAAGGCAGGTCCAGCCGTTTCGGAGATACGGAGCAAAGAGTGCAGAAAATAGAAATCGAGTTTTTGAGAGAACGGAGTATCCGATTTGAATGATCTAAAAAACTTTCAATTAGTAATGATTCGTAGAAGTGTTTTTTGGCAAAGGCAGGCCCAGCCATTTCGAAGATACAGGGCTAAATATGTAAAAAATGGCAGTTTTTGAGAGAACTAAGCGTTCGATTTGAATGATTCAAATTTTTTTGTATATCGAAAATAATTCAGATTTTATTTTTAATTCTGACTATAGTTCTAATATACTTTAAACAAATAATTTCAACTTTGCAATTCAGTTTATATAATTCTTATAAATATTAGACAATGTTACAATATTTATAATAATCTATTTTAAAACATTTAATATTTCTCGATCATTTCATTACGGTGCGGAAAGTTCCAGCAATTTGCCTTAAGGCACGATGCCATACACCCCACTAGTTTACACTTCAGGTTATAATTTTTACCTTAAGGGGGTATATATAGGCCTGAAATATAAAAGTTTTTAGTTGGTAAGAAAATAAAATTTAATTTATGAAATAAAATATCATAAAATTACTTATTTTTAATATTACAAAGAACTCACATAATTACACCATTTTAATTAATGTAGTAGCTACATTTTAATAAATTAAAAATACATTTTATATTCTTTATTTTATGATGGTTTCAATTATTTGAATGGAATATTGCTAAACTGATATTTAATTACAAAATTATTGTGTGTTTATGATTATGATTATATTATGTATGATGTTAAAGTTTATTCGATTGTTTTAATTTAATGTTTTTATTGATAGTGTTCATAAATATTTATTAAAAATATCAGATCAAGTTTTGAACAGTTTACATTAGTACCAATTTATGTACACACACACACACATATATATATATATATATATATATAGAGATATATATATATATATACATATACATATACATATATATACATATATATACATAATATATATATACATATATATATATATATATATATATATATATATATATATATATATACATATATATATACTATGCCCACGTATTGAAAATATTATATTTAATCCATTATTGTTTAATGTTTCTAAACTTTTTTAATCTAAATTATGATACCAATCTTTCAAAGATTTTCAGTCAGATTTGTGGTTCTGAAATATTTAATATTTATTATTAAATCTGCAATATTGCATAGTTTTACATGTAAGATATATTTCTGTTAGGCTCTCTGATACTGAAATCTGCAATATCAGAAAGCCTAACACTCTTAATATTATTCCCTATCATTTTATTCAATTATGTTAATATTAGGTTTTTATTATTTCACTCTTTTTCTCTTTGAAACTTGCAAGCATTTCACCTTTTTTATAATTCTGATTAAATACGCAAAATTTTGATGGAACTTGCCAGTACATTTTTTTAAAAGGAAGGCCTTCCAAGTAGATCAAATTTGAAAGTTTTCAAGTCATATTTTTACAAAAAACTTAATTCTTGTAAACTTGGTGGGATTGTGTAATTGATTTTGACTGTGCTCCTAGAAATACTATTAGGAATCCAAAGCTTAAATGAACAATATAATCATTACAATAACCGAAAAATGGTCACCGTTTCACCAAAACTCTCTAGGTTGCACTTAAAAGTTCTTTGATTTTGAGCACTTGTATTTAGTTTATGATACCAATTTTTAAAGTATTAAATTGTTTTGTAAGGTATTGATATTGATATTTTCAAGTTAGATACAACAGTTATTTTTATAAAACCTCTATAAAAGCTCACATGTGGGTGGGTGGGAAAATGGCTTTGTAAAATGAACATCTGAGCCTTTAGTCTTGCAAAGATGTAAACATTAGAAAATATTAAATAAAAGAGTAAATTAAGGGTAAAAAGAAACAATTTTACAAGAGATAAGTTAAATAAATAGATATTTCAACTTTGTTGATGATTTTTCTGATAAAATGCCAGATAAAGGCTTTATACAATTTTAAAATGTACCCATAAAATTTACATTTTGCATTGGTTGAATAATGTAGCTATTATTTTGTAAACTACTTGTTAAATTAAAAATATTACATTGAACCTGTTTGTTTCTTGGCTGTCCCATTTTACTCCGCATATGGAGTAAAAAGGACCAGATGACAAATTTTTAAAAAACAGTAAAGAAAAACACATTTTACAATAATAAATAAGCTGGGAGTTTTACTGAACATACTCAGATAGTAGTTTGTTTGATATGTGTTATTTGATGTGATATAATTGGTTCTGTTTTCACAATTTACTTGCTCAAAGTCAAATTAGATCCTTGTGCCCCGCCCTACACTATATTTACAGATGTCCACGAAATAAAATTTGAAATTGCTCCAAACATATCGCGTACAATTGAATATATAATTTTCAAATTTGGAATCTAATTGTTTTCACAATATAATTGCTCAAGGTCAAATTGGACCTTCGTGCCCTGCTCTACCCTATATTTACGCATGTCCACGAAATAAAATTAGAAATTGCTTCAAAGAAATTCTATATGTAATTAAATATCCAATTTCCAAATCGAAAAGTAATTGCTTTCGGTTGTCCAAATATTTCGAACATTTTCCATAACAATACTTTGAATTATTCGGTTATAAAGTTGCCAAAAAGTTTTCCCGCAGCTTTCGTATGAATATCTTAAAAGTTGCAAACGCCGTCACTCATAATGTATGAATAAACGAGAGCTTTTTCAACAATAGAGCGCTAATAAGCTCCGACTGCGTTGTGTGTGTTTGTTTACGTTGTGTTCGGTACGCATCGAGCAAAAAGCGAAGAGCTGTGGGCGCTTTGTCCCACCTCAAGGTAAAAGCTTTTCCCATTAAACACATTATAAAATTCTTACCTCTAGCGGTTCTTACACGTGTTTGGTACATAAATATTTGCAAGCATTCAAAATTAAAGCATAAAAATTTGAATTATGTGATATAATTTT
Organism: Ctenocephalides felis; assembly: GCF_003426905.1. NCBI lineage: Eukaryota > Metazoa > Arthropoda > Insecta > Siphonaptera > Pulicidae > Ctenocephalides > Ctenocephalides felis. Next base: position 30,945,116 of record NW_020538040.1, read on the forward strand.
ATTTGTTTCATGATGCTTTTATTAAATTTTAACAGAGAGCTTTAAAGATTTTTATTCATTAAGTGGTAATAGAGAGCTTTCAAGAGAATTTGCTATGCCACTAGAAAGCTTTCAATGGATTATTTAATGAATTGAGTATTCATTTTTATGATGAGAATGTTCTAAGAATTTTTAACTTCCCGTAGGGTAAGTTATTGTAATGGGCCGAAAATCGGAATTGAAAATTTTTACATTTCTCGACGTTTTGAAGGTTTCTGAACGTTTTGGCATACCTCAGAAAAAATGGATGTGTGTGTGTGTGTGTGTGTGTGTGTGTGTGTGTGTGTGTGTATGTATGTGTGGATACAAATTTCCAGTCACGTTTTAGGGCGCACGGATCAACCGATTTGAATGGTTCAAAAAACATTCGATTCCTATTGATTGGGAAAAGAGCTGATTAGTTTTTGGCAAAGGCAGGTCCAGCCGTTTCGGAGATACGGAGCAAAGAGTGCAGAAAATAGAAATCGAATTTTTGAGCGAACGGAGTATCCGATTTGAATGATCTAAAAAACATTCAATTAGTAATGATTGGGAGAAGTGTTTATTAGTTTTTGGCAAAGGCAGGCCCAGCCATTTCGAAGGTACGGAGCTAAATATGTAAAAAATGGCAGTTTTTGAGAGAACTAAGCGTCCGATTTAAATGATTCAAAGAACTTTCTGCTTGTCTTAACAAAATAATTGATTTTGGAAAAAAAATTTTTGTTCCATTTTTTTTTTTTTTTTTTTTTTTTTTTTTTTTTTTTTTTTTTTTTTTTTTAGTATTTTGTATATCGAAAATATTTCAGATTTTATTATTAATTCTGACTATAGTTCTAATATACTTTAGAAATAATTTCAACTCTGCAATTCGGTTTATATAATTCTTATAAATATTAGACAATGTTACTATATTTATAATAATCTATTTGAAAACATTCAATATTCCTCGAACATTTCGTTACGGTGCGGGAAGTTCCAGCAATTTGCCTCAAGGCACGATGCCATAATTGCCTCAAGACAGAATTCCACTTACAGCTAGTTAGTTTATTTATATTTATAAAAGCAAAATAATATGATTTATATTTAGACTATTACAAACATTGATTCAAAATACTACTGGAAATATGAATCAATAAATATTTTATATGTTCATGAAACTTACTTAATATTGTCTTTTATGATTATAAATTCAACATGTGAATATCAATATTTGTTGTTGCAAGATAGATTACAAAAATGTATAGAAGTTCGTGATCCACCGAGATGCTGCCGAACTCTAATAAAATACACTTGCACTTAATTTATATTTTCGAATGACGAAATATATTCAGATAATGGCTATGTCAGACCGATTAAAAGATAATAAGTAGTTTAATTGTTGTATATTTAAATGAAATATTACGATGTTAAGATTCAAATATGATATGTTGTACAGTTGAGATAATACTTGTCGCTTAGTATAAGTTTGAATGAATACTGATGTTTGGTAGATGATATCTTAGATATTGCTAAATTATAATGATTTTACAATTTTATATTGTTGTCTGATTGTTTCGTTTTTGTGGGTTCAAGCGACATCTCATTACATTTTTCACCAATCAGGAGGGGTATTAACCGGTGATTCCATGGTACGTGGAATTGAACCGGGAACAGGTGATTAGATATTCTTAGAAAAATGGATTAATGGTATGATTATAGATTTAAGGACAGGATACATGATAATGAGAGGGATTATTTAATATTTTGAAATTTTATAATAAAGGATGGGAGTTTATTATTACTATCCTGTATGAAGGTAATAAATTATAATAATATTATTTCATTAGACCAGGGTTGAGTAAGGCGTTAACAATATTTATATCTCTCATTATTAAATTACCGCAGGGCGGTAGGTTATGGTAATTGTCCAAAAATCGAAAATGAAAATTATTGCATGCCTTTACGTTTGAGGCTTCTGAAAATTTAGGGCATACAGTAGAAAAATTTGATATGGTAAGTGTTTGTTCGTGTGTGTATGTATGTGAGGATACAATTTTTGTCAACGATTTCGGGCTCACGGATCAACCGATTTGAATGATTCAAAAAGCATTTGATTTCTATAGATAGGGAGATGTGCTGGTTAGTTTTTTGCAACGACAGCTCCACCCGTTTGGGAGATACAGAGCAAAAAGTGCTAAAAATTACAATTTTTGAGAAAACGGAACATCCGGTTCGAATGATTCAAAAACCATTTTGCTTGTGGTGTGAGTGGAAAGGATCAGTTTTTAGGGAAGGTAATTTTTCGTTTCAGTATTCAAAAAAAAAATATTATTCTCAATTTTTTTTTTAAATATCGAAAATGATTCGGATTTTAATTTTATTTCTAGCTAAATCTATCTAGTCTTTCATTCCAATTCCGCTCGATTAAGTTTTTTTTATTTACTTTTCATATAAACATATATAAACGTAGTCGTCCAATTTATAAGTTGCTATATTTTGTCTATAAAATACGAATGATGATTGTTGGCAAAGTATGGCGATTTGTACTTGATTGAGATTAAATTTAATTTCATATTTGATTTATAACTTGATGTAAGATTGATATCATACTGCTTGATATCGAGCTTGGCTGAAGTTGAAATTGAATTTGGGACTAGTTGGTGCTTACATAGGTCCTGAATGATTACGTCACAGATGGTTATTTAGATAATTTAATAATGTATCATTTTTAAATTCAAGGGGGGTATTGCTCAGAAGGCTTATATAAATATCTAGAAAAATCACAGGTGCAAATTTTATGTCCATGCATTTTTAATCAATATAGGTATTGAGTTAAAAACTATTCGAATATATTTTTTATCTGATTGTAAAACTAAATATTAGTTGTCAATATTCATACATTTTTGTGTGATCTGTAAGCTTACGGTGACACTTTTAGACATTTAAAAGGTCTTATAAATCTCATAGAAGTAGACGAACACTTTCCACTAAACTCTTTCAGAAACGCTCTCGAGATTGCAAGGAAATTGAATTTCTCATTCTGCAAGTAAGCTTTCAAATACAATATTTCATGGCAGCAAGGCAGAAGCAAAAGTGGTGAACTTGTGACCTCTTAACGTAATAGGACATTGTAGTGCAATGTATGGACGATGAATGGGTCACCAATCACTTGATATAAAACTACTGATTTTAGAAATCTTTTTGTATTTTCTATGATGAATTAGATGATGATGATTATAAATAATGGACGCTTGACTATTAAAATGGTAGGAGTTTGACTTGCAGCATATTTCGTGGAATGAATCATATGGTATAGCTATATAGTAGAGATGGACTTATCATATCCGAAGCCGGAGCGGTTAGGATTTGACTCCCGTTTCAGAGAGGAGTTATATCCACTTAACAACTCCACAACTCCGACAACTTTGAAAACATAATACTTGACACAAATGTGTTCTCTAGTATGTTGTTAACATATCTAAGGATTTATTAAGACTTTGGAAATAGTTTACAAATAGTTCAAACATTTTTGTTCATGTTATTATAATAATTACTATTTTATGCATTTCAATATGGATACAAATCTAAAATTGACAAAAAAATTGGGAATTAAAATCAACTTTGTAATCATTTTTGAAGAGAAAATATTGAATTCTTTGAATATGTTTATTTTATATGAAAATAATGCAGTGAACCTCATATATGAAATAAGATCAAATCTTTGTGTATAATATTTTTCACAAAATAATAATACTTCACATTCTTTTATTATTTCCTTTTCGAGAATTAATTATACATTAGGTAGTTTGATTAGCATACTGTTACTTTTACACATAAAATCATAATTGTGTAAAAGTTATAATACAATACTAAATATTTTTCAGCTGGTTGAATACTATTGAAAGAGCATTTATGGACAAACATTATCGTATACAGAATATAGAATACAAAATAGCATTATTTTGAGACTTATATACCTGGAAAGTCCTAAAACTGGCTGTGAGACGAGAAAAGAACCATTCTTCCCACTCAAATCTTTGTATTAATAAAAAATCTCAAGCAAATATCTGCTCATTTAGCAGATTTAGTACCAGTTTAGGGGAAGACGGATATGACAAATCCTGTGAGACAACTCCACTCGGGAGGAGTTGTATCGAGTGATAACTCCGGAGTGAGTTACCCATCTCTACTATATAGCATACTCCAACTACAAAATCTGCTTTTAATTGAATTGCGGGGACTATCTAAATGTTAATATCAAGAGCTAAAACTATTAGAGATTTATTTAATATTTAAACATATGTGAACACAATATTATAATGATTCTCTTATTGACTTATTTATTTCTCTAAATGAATATAATTACAGAACTGCATTTGTGTAACTTTAGCACAAAAAAAACTTAATAAACTTGTTAAAGTTTTATTATAAATAGGTCGAAGTTTCGAGTATATCATTTTTACCAGTAATGAATGATTTCAGAATGAGGTCATTTCTTTTCGGATGTTTCAAGCACGGTCTTAAATCCGATGCCACCGGATCTAAAAATAAAATCTATTAATCATAACTATGAAAACGGAACATTATAATCTTTCTTTATCTTTGTTTTACTTTTTGTTAAAGAAAAATGTGTTTAAATTGTTTCAAATAATCAGTTGATTCCTTATAAGAATTTTAAACAAAATTTATTTGGAGTACTCTGTTTTTATAAATAACTTAAACATTTGTTATTTATACCAGTCGGAATTTAAAATAGAATTCAATCATAAGAAATTCGACAACATTGATGCTTATCACAATTAAATTGATAAGGAAAAAATAATAATAAAGTGCCAACCGTGGAGCTAGCTTTTTCTCGTACGATAAAAACATTGGCCAGCTCGGTAGCAAGCAGTATGATATGAAGTTTTCGCTTGATCATATATTTCAAATATGATTTTAAATGAAAACAGTTTCTTGAGGGCATAAAAAGTATAAAATAAAAAATACTGTTAAGTATTGTGACAATATGCCACAACTAGGATATTTTACTACTGAGTGCTTAATACTAATAGTCATACTACAAGATATCAAAATAATTGCTAAATGTTCTCGTATATACACAGATATAAAACAATACTTTATA
>NW_020538040.1:30951237-30966946 GCF_003426905.1 Ctenocephalides felis
GCAATAATGTCTTTGATAATTTATTCTTTACTTATGCTTAAGAAATTTGACTTGTTTCTAAGAAATTCTCTATAAATCTGCGCAAGTTATAATTGATACAAATATATAATGTTTTCTGTTATATCATAAATCAACGTAAACTACAATTATTATCATAATACAAACAAAAGATAAAGTGCTTTCAGTAACACAATTCACATTTGCCCATATTTTACGACTATAAATTCCACAATTTTTTTATTCGAATCGTATATCATTCTTGTATGGTACTAGCCCCAAGGTTTTGTTCCAACTAACCCCGGGTTTTACATTGATCAAGATAACTTTTGAAACAATTTAGCAATTACAAAAATTCTTGCACATGATCAAAATTGATAAAGAAACAAAATAAGATTGAAAAAAAGAAATTTAAAATTAGTGGATAATAAGTGAACCGAAATTTTAAGATATTTCAGCACAATGTTACTTAGGGGCGGCCATTAATCGCGTGAGCGATTTATAAGAATTTTAGGACTACCCTCACCCTTTAAACGTGGTGATATTTTAAAATAACCCCTTCCCACCCAACATCACGTGTATTTTAGTACTTAGAAAAAATCGTAACATTTTTGAATAGATTTTTTTTTTAATCTAGGTAAAGTATAATTGCACGTGATACCTTAAAACCTTCCCTTGCCTGCGTGATACTTTGTCAATCCGCCTTTTAAGCTCACGTTATTTAATGGACACTTCTTTACTGCATTGGCCTGCTCGGCAATAGTTATAATAATATTATGCAGGATGATTTACATGTCCAATCAAGGAAAAAAAATTCAATATATTTTAAGATACTATTGAAAAACGGCTGTTACTAGTTACCTTCGTTAGATATAGTAGGGAAACCCCTAGCTCCCCTACTTTTATATTCCATATTTCTACCATTATCTTTGTTATCAATGGTGAGATTATTACCTATTTTTGTTTGATCGTATGCCCAAATATATTTAACAATTGTTTGTTTATTCATCTCAGTGCGACCAAAAGTTGCAATTTTTTTCTGGTTTGCCATTTGCGTCGGCTCCTTATTGGAAGTCAGTCCGCACAAGTCAAACAAGCGGGACCGATATAAATTTGTTATTCTACGCTATTTATTATTCTGGGAGCAGACGTTTCGGGGTCGCGATAAGATGAACTTTGACATTTTCAAATTGCCTCATCAGATGCAAGGGATAGAGAATCTTAAAAAATATTTATGAACATTACATACACATTTATTGTTTACACCGTGCTATCACAGCTACTTATTGCTGTTCCAAAGAATTCATATGCGGAAAGAAGAGAGACGATATGTCAAATGAATTTTATATTAAATTTCTTGGAATTGAAGTCGCGGGAATTAATTATGCGTATTTTAATACAGATGTACAGTAAAATATGAAATATTCTGGACTTAACAGACATGCCTGTTAGATACGCACAATATTAGTGCTTTTGATATCGTATAGCTCTCCATAAATTTTGGTTACATTTAATTTCATCTTAGTGCAGCAAAATAATATCCTATTAAACTAATTAACATATGACAAATCTTTTATATATATCTATATATATATATATATATATATATATATATATAAAATTTTATATTTAACTATCTAGGAAGTTACTAATTTTTATTTATTGCTAATATGTACTGACCAATTCATATGGGGATACAAGAGAAGCGATATGTGAAATGAATTTTATATTAAATTTCTAGGAATTGAAGTCGCCGAAATTAATTATGCGTATTTTAATAGATGTACAGTAAAATTTGAAATCTTCTGGACTTAACAGACATATCTGCTAGATACGCACAATATTAATGCTTTTGATATTGCATAGCTCTCTATAATATTTTGGTTGCATTTAATTTCTTGTTTTAGTGCAGGAAATTAATATCCAATTATTTTATGATGAAGAAACCAAACATATTATTTGAAACTTACTGGAACCTAATTACAAAATTTACAAAATTACAAAAGGTGAAGCAATTTTTAATTATTAAATGTTACGAATGCTATTTTAGTAAAAATTTAAGTTTAATCATATATTATCAACTCTCAACGTATCTAAGCAAAAATTAATAAGAACTTCCAGAATTTTCAATGGAGGCAGAAACTTTAGATTTGAAGTAATTAGCTATAAATGATATGAAAATCAGTTTGGAAAAAATAGAATGTATATGTTATTTGAAAAAATTGTAATTTTTTTGGAAAAAGTGGCATATAGACAATTAGGTTGAATAAATTTCTTTTAATTTTATGATTTTTTTTAATTAAGACAAATCTTTACTCTTACTAAATAATACCCTCAAACAATTTTTGATACGCGGTCATGCCAAGGAATGCTACGCTTTTGTAAATCAAATTCAGATAACACCTGTATAGCACGGTACTACACGAGAATTAAGATTATCCCCCTTATAACACGGTAATTTCAAAACAGCTTATAATTAAGCAAACCTTCATAAAATTATACATATAATAAAACCCGTGAAAAGAAAGCTTAATTCAATTAAAAATTGCCGTGCAATAGCTCGAATAAATGTGATGAAATTTGTGCAGAAGATAACATATTGGACATATTCTATTCGAAAGCTTCTACTCTATCGAAAAAAAAATGTTTCGGCTCAAATAAAATGAGCACGAAATTTTAATTAAAGTAACTTTGCATGTGCTTTGTATCAAAAAAGAAATATATAAATGTCTTTTCACTAAAAGCAAGCAATCGTAAATATTTATATTTTTTGCAAAAAATAGAGCATGGAAATAAAGGTAGTACAAGAAAATGCTCTGGGGATGATGATCCAAAAAGAAAACGATTTGCGTTGCATAGTACTTACTTGTTAATTGTGACGAAAAAAATATGATAAAATTCATTTAATGTGTATTACTTATGAAGATAATTTATTAAATATAATAATATTCGTTATAAAAATATAGGGGCCAATTTTGTGGTAACATAGACGATAACATAGCGTTGGTACGGCAACGCTTTCTTGGTACTAAAAACTGTGAAAATGCTATCAGAATTGGCCCTGTGTGTTTTGAGTTCTTGGAGCGTAACCCCTCTTCTTGTACTAGTAATTTGCCCCTCATAACATGAATTCGCATATAACACAGTAGTATTTTGGAACATAACTACCGTGTTGTACGAGGGTTACTTGTACTATAGTATATTATTATTATGATTGGTCTCTACCAGAAGGTACTTTATATTAGAACTTTAATTTATCTCTTTTGCCTTTGTTGTTATCACTATGGAATAAATTGTTATCAGGGTTTTTTTATTTCCAAATAAAACTTACACGAATATTTCAAGTTTATTACTATTTTCGGTAAAAAAAAAGTTTTAATATGAGTTTACACACTTACAATACCCTTTCCACTCGTAAATTCCAAAATTAACATGTATTTTGTCGCCAGAGCGGCGGCATCCGACTGGAAAGAGTTAATATGAGTTTTCTTTCCTATCCAATTCAAGCGGTCTCAATCACGCGGAAAACATTTGGAGCAAAAGTTAAAATTAGTTCTACAACGAATACAATTACCGAATTCTTGAAAAAAATATTCACAAATATGACCACTTGGCGGACAAGAAATTCATCAAGGACTTTCATGCGAAAACTTTTAACAAGCAGTTATTATATTCTAATTGGGTTTCAGTAAGTTTCAGACGAAATTTTGTTTGGGGTTCTTTTTTTTCATTTCGCCGAAACCTTAGTAATATATCCACTCGAGTGTAGTTGAAGGGTTTTGCGTATGAAGAGGGTCGGCAGTTGGCAGTCAGCGATTCCACATAATATAAACCATTGTTCTTATCCCAAAAGTCGGTGTCGTGTATCAGAAAATCCAATGTGCGAATCCGGCTCGTAATCTCTTTAGATAGATGGAGAGCGAGTGTACGGAAAGTTTCTGATCTTATTAGTTGCAACTGAAAATGATCAGTCTCGTAAACAGGATTTCATCACTTGATACTGTCAATATCTTCCGTTGGGAGAAAAGTAGGTAATTAATAGTGCTAAGATGTATATCTTGCAGAGCTTATTATGCAGATTAAATATTCTTTTTAACAATCAAATATAAATTTGCAAACCATAACAGTAAAATTCTGGAAAATGATCAGAAAATACAACACTTCACTAATTCACTGATCTACAACTGCATTATTCTTGGTGCTTTGGACAGTGATTATTTTTAAGCAGAAATTGATCATTTTATATGGATGGTTGAGCATCGTAATATAAACTGCATCTAATTGCTGTTACACTGATAAATTGCTTTTATTTCTCGTTTCAAAACCAAATATATGAGAAAACCCAATAAATTTGTTCTAAAAACATAATTTCGATTTGTGGATAAACATAAGACTCAGGAGTGCTGTAAATAGACCAATGTTATGGCAAGGCCATGTAATGTTGCAATTTCATACAAAATGGTACTAAATACTGTCAAATGTCATGTGGTTGCTGTGCAGTCAGGTGTTTCAGAAAATCTAACCTAGGAAACGCACAAAAAACGATGTCATCATAACTGGATCTTAGTATATGGCTTAATAACATATGAGTGAAGTTGCATTTTATGTGTAAAACGAATAAAATGCTTGGCATTTTGACAGTATTTAGTACGATTTTGTATGAAAACTGCCGCGTAACATGTCCTTAACATAATATTGGCCTGTTTTACGACAGAATAAACAAATATAAGAGAAATATTACATTCGAAAAAAAAAGAATATTTTGATATTTGTTAAATACATTCTTTTTTTGAAAATGTTTAAATTGTGGAATATAATTGGAAAATTATGATGAATACACAACAATAATCAAAAGTTTTTGTTAATATATTTTTTGTAGATGGTATCTATCGACTGACCCGTAGATTGATTTAAATTAATATAAACTTTTTTACTTTGATGTAATTAATAACAGTATTGCTACACATTCGAAGTTATATATATATATATATATATATATATATATATATATATTACTAGTATTAAATAAATAACTGATCGCGAATGTGGAAATACGTGGTGTGTAAGTGTAAGGGGCAGCTAACACAAGATATATGGATGGTTTACCTACTGCAAAGAATGACACATTTGAATGTCATTGCTAGTGCCAAGGTAATATATATTTTTTTATTTAATTTGGTTAGAGAATCACTTCAATAAGTGATTCTACTATTCTGTTCATTCAAAGTTGTGGTAGTTCTAAGGTTGCTCCATATTATCTTTGGGCAGCTTCTTCTTGAAGTTGGCGTCTCAAGAAGCTGAGTAACTATAATTATGTATATAATTTGTATGATGTTCTAGTTTTTGAAAATGTTTTACACTGTTGATTTGTATAATTTTGTTTATAAATTCAATATGAAGATCGTCGTGTAAGGTTTTATTGCTAACAAACCGCGGAACATCAGTAATCTGCCTTAATATTTTGGATTGGACACGTTGAATTAGCACTGTGTTGGATTTGCTCGCACAGCTCCACAATTCTATGTCATAAGTCCATATTGGTTTTATAAATACCTTGTAAATTAGAAGTTTATTGTCAATAGATAGAATTGACTTGCGTCCCAGTAGCCAAGGTAATATGAAACTGATTTCATTTAAATTGTCACATTTGGAGATTCAAGGTTTTGATATATTATTATGGCGTTTTTTATTAATTCTTTAATTTTTGAATCATGAAGCAAAATCCGAACATTTATCTATAAATGATTCATGACATGCCCGCGAACCGAATGAGATTTCAATAAATCTGTATAAAAAATTATTACTTTGTCATAGATTTGTATGGTAACTAGTTTATACTCAAAAACTGACTCAGATTTAAATATTCGATCTCTACATTTTTTTGCTAAAATTGCTCTGCATGCAAACCATTCATGAACTGTTCGTGCGCATCGTAAAATATTTGTAATGAGAGAATGACAGGGGTGGACAACCCTAGATAAAAAATTATTTTTTTAAAGTAAAATATTAACTTTTTATAAGATCAAGAAAATCTGAAATAAAATTCAATGAAAAACATTCATTGACTGAAAAAGGATGAAAAATTATTCGTTTACTAAACTGTCTATGGACATTATAAAATGGTTTGTGATAGGAGGGTGAAATATTAAGTTTATATGCGTTATTTATTACAAATTTAAAAAAATGTTCGAAAAAATAATCAAAAAATCTTAAGGATGGCCAACGTTTACCACTTAGGGGTATAAAAAATCGATGTTGTCCGGCTCTTAGTCATACTGATCGTGTTTATAATAGTTCATAAAAATCGGTAAAACCGTTTCAGAGGAGGATTGCCACTAACATTATGATTCAAGTATATATGGGATTATATATATTAGTGTGTGAAGTGATAATTTATTAAAATGTATTCATTCATTTATTATTGTGACTAAAATTAATTCATAAACGCAAATAACACTGTTGGCTACATCTGAGATCAGCATGTCATTTCAGTGTTATCATTTGACAGAGATACGCAGAACGCTAAAGACTCTTGACGAGTAAAGAGAAATATACAAGTTAATAAAAATTAACATATTTAGTGTTTAATTGTGTAAAAATAACAATGGGAAACATATTTGTGTTAAATTGGTGCAAATTTCTACTATCGATGTTACTTATATCTCATATGATGGACGTTTATAGTTGTCATCCACGAATACCACTTATGAGTAGAGTAAATGGAAATGTACAAAGAAACGATAATGATCTTCCAAGAAGAAATCTGCATACTGATGATTCGATATACTTTCCTGATGACGAAATATTCAGACCAAAATTTCCGAAGAAAACAGATTCTGAACCTGCAATTGTCAACAGATTTCTATTTAATACTCCTTCACGATGTAGAGAAGGATTTATGATGATAAACGATAGGTGTAGAGCATTAGTGTGATGTCAATAATTCTATTTTTGTATTATAAGTTGAATAATCGTAAGTTAGTTTGTAAGCCATAGTAACAGTAAGGTATGCTTTAAATATTATATTATATTTCATTTAATATATAATTTTATAATTAAATAAACTGAATTCAAACAGTTGGAATGTTGTTTACAATGATGGAAACGAAACATTATCATTGATTTTGAACTTTGCGGTTTGGGTTTTGACTGGGGTATTTCCAAATAGTGAAATATAACGTAGTATTATCAGATTTTTAAGTTTCAATAAAATTATGTTTATAAAAAAACGAAACGACTCAAACGATCGTATTATTCAATTATAAACTTTATTTGCAATAAGCGAATCATACTTTTCCTTATTGCAATTCAAAGATAGTTACTTATCTAGTTAGTTTTCTAGAGTCTAGATTTTAGAAGCGATAAAGATTTTAAATTATAACTTTATGGAGATCCAAAGTTATAATCTGTTACAAGCTTAAACTAATTTTTATTACAGTCTATTATAAAAATTGTAATTTGATGAATTTCACATATTTGTTGAGTTCAACTTCTTGTGTCAAAATTTACAACTTTTATGAAAATGTAATGATGCACTATTATAGTCTATATGATGTATAAAAAATAACACATTCTTTAAATAACAAACTTGTGATTTAAACTTATTAGATAGTAGATTTTTTTGTATTTTAACTACGACTTTGCTTATAACACATTTTTTTTGATTGATGGATGTTTAGGTTTGATGTAGGATAGGTTGGGGCACAAAAGTCCAATTTGACTTTAAGTAATTATCGTGTCTAAACTAAATGAACTACATCACAATATTTGACATAAATCAAACAACTATCGATTGCTAGGGGGCAATCAAATCCAATGTCTTATATTTAATTTTAAAGGGATTTTACGAAATAATTGCTACAATAATCAACACATGCAAAATATAAATTTCATAGGCACATTTTTGACAGAGATAGGACTGTATATAACCTTGATCTGGTATTTTATTAGAAATATTCATCCACAGAGCTGGAATAATTCTATTTTATATTATATTGGATTCTATAGTTTCTAATTATAGTAATGTGTTGTTTTACTTTTTTTCTAAAATTTGTCATCAGTTTCTTTTAACCCCATAGTCGTGGTAAAATTGAACAGCCAGGGGGCAATCAAATCCAATATCTTATTTTTAATTTTGGAAAGATTTTACCAAATAATAGCTACAATATTCGACCAATGCAAAATATAAACTTGATGGGCACATTTTTTGTTAAAGATGGGACTATACATAACCTTGATCTGGTATTTTATTAGAAATATTTATCAACAGAGTTGGAATAATTCTATTTTCTATTCTATTATTGTATTTTTTTGATAAACATTGCCGTTTATCTCCTGATAGCGATATTGTTAAATTTAAGACGATGACTGATTACACATGTTTTTCCCTCTACTTTCAAATATTGTTGTTGAAAAATTCTTAACTTGACTTGTTAATGAGATATTATGGATCTTTTTTTCCCGCGGCTAAAAAAAATATCTGCACATTTCTGTGATCTCCAATCAGTAGGACTAAATACTCCGACTGGCAGAGTACGCGCTTTCCAACACAATTTACAAAACTGCACTTTTATTGATTTTTCTACTCTTATGCTTTTCAATAATAACTGCTAGTTTTTACTAGAGATTTTTCTTTCTTTATTTATTTTTTATTCTAGTTAGTGTTATGTTTCATAAATACCAACTCTGTTGCTATGGAACGACGGCTGCGCCTGTGTCGAATACCTGCCATTCTTTTCTGGTGCGAATTACAAGATGTAATATTGCTACCTGTGTGTCGTACATACGTCTTAAATAGAGAGGTGGTGTTAAAGTTTTATTTGTTTTAAGAGGTGCTTTAGCACCGGATAAAAGATTATGTTTGTGATTTACGCGAATTACATTCGATCTTGGGAGAACAGAACAGATTAGGGTTCGGCAAAAATGTTATCAATGCCCATACACACGCTTGTATATATATGGAGGTTCGATTTTGCACTTAAAATGTTTTTGTGATAGCTTTTATATAATCTATATTTGTAGTATTAAATCACTATATATATACAGTAGCAATATATGTATTTTGGATTATTTTGCCATATACAAACTTTTAGTGCTTTTTTTCGTAAACGGATGTATTGGGTACCCTTGTTTGGGTACCATAGGAGCACCCGATACATTGGGTTCTAATGACTTTTGTAAAGTAATTAATGAATGAAGTAAAAAGAATTCAATAGTTATCTTTTAGCATTATTAACTTCGCGTAGGGTAAGTTATTGTAATGGGCCGAAAATCGAAATTAAAATTTTTTACATTTCTCGACGTTTTGAAAGTTTCTAAACATTTGGGCATACCTCAGAAAAAATGGATGTGTGTGTGTATGTATGTATGGATACAAATTTCAAACATATAATATTCTTTGTTCATTTCGTTACGGTGCGGGAAGTTCCAGCAATTTGCCTTAAGGCACGATGCTATACACCCCACTAGCTTACACTTTAGGTTATAATTTTTACCTTAAGGGGGTATATATATATATGAGCCTGAAATATAAAAGTTTTTAGTTGATAAGAAAATAAACTTTAAATTATGAAATAAAATATCATAAAATTACTTATTTTTAATATTACAAAGAACTCACATAATTACACCATTTTAATTAATGTAGTACATTTTAATAAATTAAAAATACACTTTATATTCTTTATTTTATGATGGATTCATTTATTTGAATGGAATATTGCTAAACTGATATTTAATTACAAAATTATTGTGTGTTTATGATTATGATTATATTATTTATGATATTAAAGTTTATTCGATTGTTTTAATTCAATGTTTTTATTGGTGGTGTTCATAAATATTTATGAAAAATATGTGATCAAGTTTTGAACAGTTTACATTAGTACAGATTTATATATATATATATATATATATATATATATATATATATATTTATTTATTTATCCACGTATTGAAGCTAACCGCTAATTTGAATTAATTATTAATTAATTAATATTTCTAAGCTCTTTCTATCTAAAACATCAAAGATTATTAGTAAAATTTTTGGTTCATAACATTTATTATTAAATCTACAATATTACATTGTTTTAGATGTATAATATATTTCACTGGAATGGAAATATGCAACATCAGAGAGCTTAACACTCGTAATATAATTCTCTGTTATTTTATTCGATCATGTTAATTTTAGGATTTTATTTTATCACTCGATTTTTTGCGATTATCAAGTATTTCACCACTTTTACAATCCTGATTAAATGCGTCAAATTTTGATGGAACTTGTTAACACGCTTTAGTACATTTCTTTTAGAGAAGGGCTTTCAAAGTAGATCAATTTCTAAGATCTTAAATTTATATTTTAACAAAAAGTCTCAGTTCTTTAAAACTCGGGGTAATTGTGTCAATTTTTTGACTGTGATGCTAGAAATGTTATTCTCGGTTATGGTTCTAAAGTTTAAATGAATAAAATTAATAAAAATTATCTACAATACCCGAAAAATTACACCTAGTCACAGTTTTACCAATGCTCTAGGTTACACTCAAAAGCCATTTGATTTTGGGTACTTGTATTTAGGTTAGGAAACCAAAATATAATTTTTAGGTATATGTTATTAAATTATTTTGTAGAGTGTATTGGTATTTTCAAGTTAGATTCAACAGTTATTTTCTTTAAAACCTCTATATAAGCTTACACGTGAGTGGGCTAAAAACGAACCAACTAAAACTTTACATTGTAAACAGCAAGAAATAGTAAATAAAAAAGCAATTTAATTTCAAAATACAATTTTACAAGAGATATATTAAATTAATAATTATTCGACCTTACTTATTTGCTGACGAATATTTCTTTTCGACCTCATAACGATTATATACAATGAAATCTTGTTAATTAATGTATCTATTATTTCGTAAAATCAATTTAAAATTAGAAAAATACGTTGGTTTTGTTTGTCTCTGGCTGTCCCTTCTTACCCGTCCATGGGGCGAAAAGGAGCGATAACAAATAAAAAAAAAAACAGTAAAAAAACACATTTCTACAATGATAAATTACTAGGAGTTTTACTGAACATACTCAGATAGTTGTTTATTTGGTATGTGTTATTTGTAATGATATAATTGGTTTGCTTTTTACAATATAATTGCTCAAAGTCAAATTGGACTTTTGCGCCCCGACCTACACTATATTTACAGATGTCTACGATATAAAAGATGAAATTGCTCTAAACATATCGCGTACAATTAAATATACGATTTTCCAATTCAAAATATAATTGTTTTCGCAATATAATTGCTCAAGGTCAAATTGGACCTTTGCGCCCCGCCCTACCCCATATTTACGGATGTCCACAAAATAAAATTTGAAATTGCTTCAAAGAAATTCTATATGTAATTAAATATCCAATTTCCAAATCGAAAAGTAATTGCTTTCGGTTGTCCAAATATTTCGAACATTTTCCATAACAATACTTTGAATTATTCGGCTATAAAGTTGCCAAAAAGTTTTCCCGCAGCTTTCGTATGAATATCTTAAAAGTTGCAAACGCCGTCACTCATAATGTATGAATAAACGAGAGCTTTTTCAACAATAGAGCGCTAATAAGCTCCGACTGCGTTGTGTGTGTTTGTTTACGTTGTGTTCGGTACGCATCGAGCAAAAAGCGAAGAGCTGTGGGCGCTTTGTCCCACCTCAAGGTAAAAGCTTTTCATTAAACACATTATAAAATTCTTACCTCTAGCGGTACTTACACGTGTTTGGTACATAATATTTGCAAGCATTCAAAATTAAAGCATAAAATTTGAATTATGTGATATAATTTTAATTGTTTCTGATGCTTTTATTAAATTTTAACAGAGAGCTTTCAAGATTTTTATTCATTAAGTGGTAATAGAGAGCTTTCAAGGGAATTTGCTATGCCACTAGAAAGCTTTCAATGGATTATTTAATGAATTGAGTATTCATTTTTATCATGAGAATGTTCTAAGAATTTTTAGTTTATTTATATTTATAAAAGCAAAACAATATTATTTATATTTAGACTATTACGGAAATTGATTCAAATACTACTGGAAATATGAATCAATAAATATTTTATATGTTCAAGAAACTTACTTAATTTTGGCTTTTATGATTATGAATTCAACATGTGAATATGAATATTTGTTGTTACTAGAAAGATTGCAAAAATGTATAGAAGTTTGTGATCCAGCGAGATGCTGCCGAACTCTCTTAAATACACTTGCATTTAATTTATATTTTTGAAGGACCAAATATATTTAGATAATGGCCATATCAGACCGATTAAAAGATGATAAGTAGTTTAATTGTTGTATATTTAAATAAAATATTACGATGTTGAGATTCAAATATGATATGTTATACAGTTGAGATAATACTTGTTGCTTACAATTAGTATAAGTTTGAATGAATTCTGATGTTTGTTAGATGATATCTTAGATATTGCTAAATTATAATGATTTTACAATTTTATATTGTTGTCTGATCGTTTCGTTTTTGTGGGTTCAAGCGACATCTCATTACATTTTTTACCAATCAGGAGGTATTAACCGGTGATTCCATGGTACGTGGAATTGAACCGGGAACAGGTGATTAGATATTCTTAGAAAAATGGATTAATGGTATGATGATAGATCTAGGACAGGATACATGATAATGAGAGGGATTATTTAATATTTCGAAATTTTATAATAAAGGATGGGAGTTTATTATTAATATCCTGTATGAAGGTAATAAATTATAATAATATTATTCCATTAGATCAGGGTTGAGTAAGGCGTTAACAATATTTATATCTCTCATTATTAAATTACCGCAGGGCGGTAGGTTATGGTAATTGTCCAAAAATCGAAAATGAAAATTATTGCATGTCTTTACGTTTGAGGCTTCTGAAAATTTAGGCATACAGTAGAAAAATTTGATATGGTGAGTGTTTGTTCGTGTGTGTATGTATGTGAGGATACAATTTTTGTCAACGATTTCGGGCTCACGGATCAACCGATTTGAATGATTCAAAAAGCATTTGATTTCTATAGATAGGGAGATGTGCTGGTTAGTTTTTTGCAACGACAGGTCCACCCGTTTGGGAGATACAGAGCAAAAAGTGCTAAAAATTACAATTTTTGAGAAACGGAACATCCGGTTCGAATGATTCAAAAACCATTTTGCTTGTGGTGTGAGTGGAAAGGATCAGTTTTTAGGGAAGGTAATTTTTCGTTTCAGTATTCAAAAAAAAAAATATATCTCAATTTTTTTTTAAATATCGAAAATGATTCGGATTTTAATTTTATTTCTAGCTAAATCTATCTAGTCTTTCATTCCAATTCCGCTCGATTAAGTTTTTTTATTTACTTTTCATATAAACATATATAAACGTAGTCGTCCAATTTATAAGTTGCTATATTTTGTCTATAAAATACGAATGATGATTGTTGGCAAAGTATGGCGATTTGTACTTGATTGAGATTAAATTTAATTTCATATTTGATTTATAACTTGATGTAAGATTGATATCATACTGCTTGATATCGAGCTTGGCTGAAGTTGAAATTGAATTTGGGACTAGTTGGTGCTTACATAGGTCCTGAATGATTACGTCACAGGTGGTTATTTAGATAATTTAATAATGTATCATTTGTAAATTCAAGGGGGGCATTGCTCAGAAAGAAGGCTTATATAAATATCTATAAAAATCACAGGTGCAAATTTTATGTCCATGCATTTTTAATCAACATAGGTATTGAGTTAAAAACTATTCGAATATATTTTTATCTGATTGTAAAACTAAATATTAGTTGTCAATATTCATACATTTTTGTGTGATCTGTAAGCTTACGGTGACACTTTTAGACATTTAAAAGGTCTTATAAATCTCATAGAAGTAGACGAACACTTTCCACTAAACTCTTTCAGAAACGCTCTCGAGATTGCAAGGAAATTGAATTTCTCATTCTGCAAGTAAGCTTTCAAATACAATATTTCATGGCAGCAAGGCAGAAGCAAAAGTGGTGAACTTGTGACCTCTTAACGTAATAGGACATTGTAGTGCAATGTATGGACGATGAATGGGTCACCAATCACTTGATATAAAACTACTGATTTTAGAAATCTTTTTGTATTTTCTATGATGAATTAGATGATGATGATTATAAAATAATGGACGCTTGACTATTAAAATGGTAGGAGTTTGACTTGCAGCATATTTCGTGGAATGAATCATATGGTATAGCTATATAGTAGAGATGGACTTATCATATCCGAAGCCGGAGCGGTTAGGATTTGACTCCGTTCAGAGAGGAGTTATATCCACTTAACATACTCCACAACTCCGACAACTTTTTACCATTTTTTGAGGACTTTTTAACTGGGAAGGAATGATTGAATTTTTTTTGAACTTTTTTAGGGTTATTTATTATATATTAAAATACACAAATTTTTTTTTTTTTAATTTTTTTTTTTAATGGCTGCCGTAAAAATAAATCTGCCAAGACCCTCTCGGAAAACGCCATCAATTTGCGGGCGTTCTCACTTTTCGTACGGTGATCTGAATTTGAAAAAATTAGTTTGTACGTGTTCATAAAACATATATCTTCTAGTTAAACCAAAAAAAATTAAAAAAGTCACAAAATCGTAAATTGGCACACCTTAGGAAAAATTTTTGGAATGTTTGAGGTTTAACTAGAAGCTATTACTGTAAAGTAGATGTGTGCAA
The DNA here is from genome assembly GCF_003426905.1 of Ctenocephalides felis. Taxonomy (NCBI): domain Eukaryota; kingdom Metazoa; phylum Arthropoda; class Insecta; order Siphonaptera; family Pulicidae; genus Ctenocephalides; species Ctenocephalides felis. Next base: position 30,965,964 of record NW_020538040.1, read on the forward strand.
AATTTCATTGGAATCGGTTGAGAACTTTTTGAGTTATCACGCCCGCAAATTTCAAAAATGTCGTTTTGAGAAAAACGCGTTTAAAGTTTTGACACAGAAACAGATAAGAGTACAATAGCACTCAAGCGTCGAGTTGAGGCGTGGCACTTAAATGAGTTTTTATTGTATAAATAATGATAATTTTGTTTTGAATATTTACAGGCATATTTTTGAGATGTTATTGTAACGATTTATGAAAAAAAAAATCGATTTGTTTTTCTTGTTACATGTATCGCCCCCCTTAACAACTCCACAACTCCGACAACTTTGAAACATAATACTTGACACAAATGTGTTCTCTAGTATGTTGTTAACATATCTAAGGATTTATTAAGACTTTGGAAATAGTTTACAAATAGTTCAAACATTTTTGTTCATGTTATTATAATAATTACTATTTTATGCATTTCAATATGGATATAAATCTAAAATTGACAAAAAAATTGGGAATTAAAATCAACTTTGTAATCATTTTTGAAGAGAAAATATTGAATTCTTTGAATATGTTTATTTTTATATGAAAATAATGCTATAATAATAATATATGAAACCTCGTATATGAATAAGATCAAATCTTTGTGTATAATATTTTTCACAAAATAATAATACCTCACATTCTTTTATTATTTCCTTTTCGAGAATTAATTATACATTAGGTAGTTTGACTAGCATACTGTTACTTTTCACATAAAATCATAATTGTGTAAAAGTTATAATACAATACTAAATATTTTTCAGCTGGTTGAATACTATTGAAAGAGCATTTATGGACAAACATTATCGTATACAGAATATAGAATACAAAATAGCATTTTTTTGAGACATTATATACCTGGAAAGTCCTAAAACTGCTGTAAGACGAGAAAAGACCACTTCTTCCCACTCAATCTTGTGTATTAATAAAAAGCTTCAGCAAGCCAATATCTGCTCATTTTAGCAGATTT
>NW_020538040.1:30967946-30985827 GCF_003426905.1 Ctenocephalides felis
AAATTATAATTATGATTATGATTTCAAATATAAAAATTAAAAACCTTGCATATTATCTTCATAGCAATAATGATCTATAAATAAGTACACATAAGTATTGAAGATTATCGAAAAAAATCACATAAACTTATAAACTAATGATAATAAGGAACATGGCAAAACATATTTTGCAACTAATGCATAATAATTAAATTTATGTATATCATACTTTATCATATACATATACATATATGTATAACAACAATAGCTTCCTTACTGTATGTTCAAGAAATACTCTAGTCTAGAAACTTTAAGAAATTCAATTTTTCAAAATTTAAATTAGTCTCGGAGATATAACTGTTTAAGAACAATAATAATCCTCGGCTTTCTTTTTCCGCGAAAGAAACGTTTTTCTAGAAAAAATATTTTTCGATATGATACCCACGATTTCTCGACTTCTACTAAACCGATTCACTTAAAATTTTGAGTCTTGTTTATAAAGTTTCCATTAGTGTGAATCCCCAAATGCCGCTTTTTACTATTTTTCGAGAATACCGAACAGAAAGTGTAAAAATTTATTTTTTTAAAACAGTTTCTATTTTATAAAAAAAACTTATTTAATTAAACTTAAAACCATTTGTTCATACGAATGGTACATTATTCTAGGTTAATAATTTTTTTCATTATAGGATTATTTGGTGGGCTAAAATCAGGGGTATTGTCACGTGCCAATTGTTTGAGACCCTCACTTCACATTCAAGCTCTGCTAGAATTTATACATTTTGACTGTTTTCAATTTTCAATTTTTATTTCTGTAGTCTTAAAGCATCAATTAATACTCACAAAAAATCAAGATTGAAGATATTGTTAGCCTTTCTTGCGGTCTTCCAAAAATCACAAAAAAGTCATGCCTCTATACTGAAATACCTCCTTAAATGTTATTTATAATACTCAGGAAAGGCTGAATCAATGCAAATAAACTATTTGCTTTAATTTAACCTTTCTAGCTAAGTTAAATAAATATGTGACAAATCGACAAAATTTGAAAATGTAGTGAATTGCCTACATGACATTAATTAAATTGAATGCAATAATAATAGAATAAGGGATAGTTATGATAGGATAGTTATTCTTCACACACCATCTTTTGAAATTGTCTACTTTGAAATTGTCTTTAATTGTAGCTTAATGTACTTACTATAATGTACGCTATGATCAATAAAAAAAAACAAAAAATCCAAATAGTCAAATTTTTGAAAAAAACCTAGACTACATAAAAAACCCTTCAATAACATTCTTAATCCTCAATATGTACTACAATAATTTATTATGGTAAAAACAGTGATAAAATTCTATACGTTTTTCCTATTTTCAGATGTATAATAAATTCCAACCCGATTGAAAATGAAATGCCAACCCCTGTTTCAAGTTCGTGTTTAGCCTGCGCGTGGTACAGCACGAGTGGCGCGCCTCTTCTTTCAATTTAAAGAAAATCCAGGTGCTAGGAGAAAATGAATGAATGTTTTTCCGTTTTCCGCTGTGACATTTCGCCGTGATATTAAAGCCGCACAAGCACTTATATATACAAGGATTTGTTTGGGCACTGTATTTTCTGAACGAATTGCTTTAGTTAGAAAAAGATTTCCAACTTGATTCAAATTGCTTATTTTAGCAAAAAGGATTAAAATTAACACGTTCGCGGACAATAATAGTTGACAAAATTGACAGATATTTTATTTTTAAATTCAACTAATTTAAAACATCCGAAATTTGATTTAACACTGTTTTATAAGGGTAGTCAGTATCATATTTTAATCGGTATATACGATGAATGTTATAGCATCCACGTCAAGTATTAAGGTACTATTTTACGTATTGTTCCTGCCCAAGCTAATTTCTCAACTACGGGAAAAGCTAAGATAATACTAAAAACCCCTAAAAAATCAGTTAGTCATTACCTTGATAAAATTAAATTCAAATAATGGACTTTAAAATTTAAATGCTATAGCATTCATGTCATTCTGCATCACATAAAAATGAACGCTATAGTATGCATGTCCGCGAACGTGTTACATATCGTAAATTCATGAAATAGTTTAAGTACGGTTTCTTAGCCTGAAAATTATCATATTCTTCATAAAATTTGACGTAGTGAAAATCACGATTTCGGATTTTATTGACATGTATATTGCCAATTTGCGCATACTTATTCTAAAAATTTCCATTAAAAATAGAGCAAATATCCTTATATAACATATACTGATTTCTGTTTAAAATTGCAAGAATTTCCGCACTTATTGAGAGCAAACATAAAAGTTGTATTTATTCAAATTCAATTGTATTCTAACCATTTTTGCCACGAAAATCACTAATAATACTAAAAAATCATTGTCACAAATTACAATAATGACCGAATAAATCTCAATTAACAGTGGTATTGGTTATAAAATTATCAGTGAATTATGGTTTGAATATTATCGGAAACAAAGCTGTGCAATTGATTGTACATGTTTATTATTTGCGCATCGAATATTCTGTTGACAAAAACAATATTTTGAATGTGAAGTAGTGCCATGATAAATCGGATAAAAGCTAATTACATATACCGAATAATATTATATTGGCAGAAAATTGTGTGCATTTTGGAACAAAAAGAATGCCTATATTTTTGCTATTCTATTTCATTCATTTATGAAAGCAGTGTTTGAGCCTTGCAACCACAAGGTGCCAGGTTCAAAACCGTTGTAGAGTATACTTGGTATCATGCAGTAGTGATATCCATTTTCATTTGAAAATACAGATCAAAATTATTTTTCCAAGTGGGTTAAAGCTCAGACGGTGAAAAGGTCTACCACTGATTTCTCAGAAACAAGTAAAGAGATAATTTTTTTTAATAATAATATTTGAAAGTAGAGAGAAAAAGATGTACAACAAGTCATCACCTTGATTTTTACAACGTTGCTATCAGGAAATCAATGTCCATTTTTGAAAATCTAAAACCAAAGTTTTTTCTTTCGTTGTTAGTTTTTTTTTGTTGTGAGCACTGTTGTTTAGTGTACGAAACCTTAATATAATTTCAAAGTATTTAATTATTTTATAGGATGTATTGTTAATTTTAAGTTGGATTCAAAAGTTTTTTATATATAACCTTTATAGAAGCTTACACGTGTGTGGGGTAGAAAAAGCCAACTGAACCTTTACCCTGCCAAGGATGGAAAAAAATAAAAAAATTGTAACTAAAAAAGTAAATTAAATTAAAAAAGCAATTTTACAAAACATAAGTTAACTAATCTATTATTCCAACTCTGCTAATGAATATTTTTGACTGATCAAAAATACCAATTCAAGGTTATATACGGCGTAGTTAATATTTCATAAAATCCCTTTACAATCTACAATTATGAATTAGCTGGGAGTTTTACTGAACATGGTCAGATAGTTGTTTTTTTATATGTGTTATTTGTTGTGTTATAATTAGTTTCGTTTTTAGAATATTGCTGGAAGCCGAATTGGACCTTTGTGCACCGCTCTACCTAATAATGTAGAACATACATACAATTCAGAATTAATAAGATGTCAACTTTTCTATCGTTAATGAAAATACTTTTAATTGCATAATTAATATTAAAATATGTAGAATCAAGTCTAGAATAATATTTTCAAGAATGAACCAATATTATTTCAATCTGTTTAAATAAATTTATAATAAAAATATTTGGTAGAAGTAAAAAAGTATGCTAAATATTACGCTTCTGCATCTTCGAATGATTAGATATTTACCTATAGTTCTCAAATTGCATGTTTTTCCAATTATTAGTGCATAATTATAGTGTGGTCTAAATATTTTCATATTCGTGCAAATTGGAGTTTACACGAAATAATAGATGTAACAATTTGCCAAAGGTTATCTTTCGATCTAATCGTTCTTGGCCTAATAGTTTTGCATGTGTATAATGATAGTGATTATCGCATGCTGAATTAGTATCATTATCAAGCAATCAACTCAGTTCGTAATCGGTATTGATATCGTTTTCATTTTACATGCCATAGTTTTGTTTGATCTAATTAATTAATATTTTTTATAGAATTTGTAGTTTACCACAGGTAAAATGACAGTCGATAAAGTGTTAATTTATGTTTCGCAATGTATGATCTAATATGTAAGCATGCGATTGACTTGCGTAAAATTGTTGTAATATTAAAATATTGTAAATTATCTGAGTTATTTTCAGGAGTTCCTCAGAGAAAGTGTACTGGATCCCATTCTTTTTTTACATCAAACATACCTGCTAATATCAATACCAAAATAGCCACATTTGCTGATGACATCAGTATCATATCTGTATATTAACTATGAGAAACATTCAGAGCCTCTTCAAAATCATATAAAATCATTAAATGAGTCGTACAACATCTAAAGGCTTGCAATAAATAGCCAAATATCCTTACACATAACGTTCACAATAAGAATGCCTAAATATTGAATTAAAGTTAAATAATTAGGCCTACATCTGAATATGTGGCTAAATTGGAAACACACGTAGGTACACGTGAGAAAAAACAACTACTTTAGGAGGATGTAAAAAAACCTTTAGCCAGATTGGTAGAAAATCTTGCCTCTCATTGTCAGTGCATATTAAGATACTAATCCAGTGGTTTCCAACCTTTTTTGAACCGCGCCCCCCCTGCTCTAATAAAAAAAATTGTTTCGCCGCCCTTAATGATTTGAACAATTTAATTTTATAATTACTCAACTGATATTATCAGACTACAAATTAATATGCAATATTATGTAAAGATATGAATGAAAACTAATTATTTTTTGTTTATTTTTTTATTGTCATTTCAAAAATGTTGAATTATTTTCGAAAATAGTACTCTTGAAACAGATGTACGCGCTACCCTTAGAATAGCCTGGCGCCGCCCTGCTGAGAGGGGCGCGCACCACAGATTGGAAGCCGCTGTACTATTCTATTAAGTTTTATTAAAACCTATTTGGACATACGGCATAGTAACTAAGGCAGCATGGATAAAATACCCATTGTTCTATATTATTATTTTTTATATATTCTTATTTACTAATATTTCGCTGATACTAATAATTTTTTACTTGATTTTAAAACATATCTATATTTTCAAGTGAAAACTGATGTCACAACTGCTTGACATCAGGGTGTCCTAGGTGGGTATTGAACCTGTTTCTCTCTGTGGTAAAGCTCTAATCACTAAGCCATGTAAGAAAAATTGTCAAGAAACAATATATATTTTATTGAAAACTGATCTCTACAATTTTAATTGCACACATTTTTAATTATTTTATTACTATCCAGATATAAAATCATTTAAATTAATAACTATCATAACTAAATCGTTTAATAATTACCACGTCTTAATTAAATCTATTAATATAGTTTTAATCCACACATTTATTACTAAAAATATAAGTCACGAGCATGTTGAAATTATATAACCACTTCGAGTGGATCAGTAACCCTGTAAGTATATTAAATCCCGACATAAAATCTTTTGAAAGCATAAAAATAAATCACTTTCAGAGTCAGAAGGAGAATACAGAATGATATAATACTTCAATAACCTGTCTCGAAATAATCTTGTTATAACACTTGACAATGTGAAAAAGTTGCGACTTGATAATAAATGTACTTTTTTTTGTTATGTAACCGCTTTTGTTATAAATATCGCAATGTTTATAAATAGCAGAAATCCAAATACTTCAACAAAAGATGCATACGAGCAGCCTTCGTGCGTAATCTGATTTAGTTGACTTTCAAATAAAAACTATAAAGCTTCGCGCGAGAAACGAGAAAACTTGGCTAAAGGAAGTAATGTATATAAAATTACGAAGGTATTGTTGCATGGCTCTATGTACGGAACACTGGGCTGAAACTGATAGAAATTCACAGCATATCAAAATTAAAACTTGACACGAGGAAGAGAATTTACTTGCTCAAAGCCAATTTCGATAATACGATACACAACACAACTATGGTGATAGCTGCTTCCAAATCAAATGTGCTGAAAATTGAAAAATGTTGAACAGATAGCAAAACAAAAACTAATAGAAATTTTAAATGCCACAAAGTATGTTCCAAATTGGTTAACTTATGAAGACGTCGACATCGGCACAGTAAGGAGGATTCCCCAAACTCACTGGCAAGAGAAGAGTTCTCTCTATTAGCCACAAACCTACCAAGACAATATTGAGAAAAAAGTTCATTCTATATTAAATTCTGCCAATCAATTTTTCTCTCAATTTTTATATTCGGTAATAATTTTGACACTTGTCCCAAAACATACAAGTAAAACATTTGGCAAAGAACTGAAGACGTTAGATACTAATAATCATTCAACCATTTGCCAGTGATAAGTCGAAGACCTTATCTATTGAATTTCATGATTAATGCAGAAGAAACTTCCTTTTCAATCTGACCCTGGTAGAATAGTTACGCCAGCAGGTTTGGGTATTCCGTGAAACAGCTTTTGCACTTGCGTATATTTCATGCTTGACAATGCTAGAGTCTGTATTTTTGTGTACCAACCAATTTAGTACATTCTTTGGTGCTTTCAAGATTTTTTTAAATGATTTATTTTGGAATCTTTGAATTGCTAGATTATTAGAGTTGAAAGTTGATCCTCATAGTAGTATACCGTATGTCCAAATTGGTTTAATGATGAAAGCCCATTATCTATTCTTACAATTTTATTTGTTATCTTCATAGGATAGGTATAAAAAATAACGTATAGTAATAATAATAAACAAATTGGTAACATTTTAAAAGGATATATACAAAACTTTTAGGAGATATACAAAACTGTATATATAAAAGGTTAAATGCGATTTATGAATATAATCGTCATTGAAAAGCTGAAGAATTGTGTGTATTGACCAGTATGTTCAACATACGTTCAAAACTTTGATTGGCTATTTGAATAGCAATTTTTGAAAAGAAAAAAACAGTAAATATTCTCAAATTTCAAAATTTTTAGAATAATTTGAAGCTACGCCGATAAAAGATAAACAGTTGTAAATGGCATTTTACAAAAATTCTAATGACACAAAACTATGCGCAGAAGAATTAATTATTAAATTAAGAATTATTTCTAACTTCACCGAATAAAAAGAAGCAAAGGCTTACTGAACCGTATAACAAAAAAATTCCATAAATGCTGAACTTGTTTTGCAATATATTGACCTTTAAAATGGTGAACTTTCATCTTTCCTAAGGATTCGTATCTAAAGGTACTTTATAAATATTTTCCTTATGTCAGTCTGTCAAAATGTTATTCACAAATTACATGAGATAGGCTTATAAAAGATAAACAAACAGAAGACAAAATATTTTGCTATTTGACATAACTTTTTATGCCTTTGACCTGATAACAGTGATTGACGAGTATACTCATCATGCATATAATTCAGTGACCTTTCGCTATGTAAATTGCAATTTTTGAAAAAAAAAAAAAATACATATACAAATATATTAGATATTCTCAAATATCAAGATGTTTGTAATATTTTAAGGCTATGCCGATATGAAATATGTAGGTGTAAGTGACCATTTTACTTTAAAGCTCCACGAAATTCCCAATATGTAAAATATAAGAATTGATGTTAAGCTACTTAGATAAAATTTTCAATGTGGCGGGAATAGCACAGGCAGTAACATATGCCCGACTCATACACTAAGGATACTCGGTTCAATTCTTGGCACTGACAAAGAATTGCTATTTGAATTGCTGGATTGAAATTAAGTAGAATTTAAATTGTTCATTTGAGAAAGAAAAGAATTAGAAATTAGAAAAAGAGGCAAGGTTAGCAGAAAAAGAAGAATAAAAAAGTCAGTTATAAAGAAAATAAAAGTGATATAATAAAGATAGTGTAAAATGTAAAAGGAAATGTTGTAAGTGTGGCTAGTTGCTGCTCTAAGTAAGCGAGGCCAATAAAAATAAAAAAAGTTAATAAATAGAGAAATATAAAAAAATCAATTGTTAATTTTAAAAATAAATGCTTTTCGCCCACCCAATGCGTATTCTAATCAATAACTTTTAAACAAACTTAAAATATATGTAGTCATATTAATTTATTGTACACATTTCAAAGTAATTCGTTCTCTAAAAATATAGTATAATGTAAATTTCAAATTTTGTGTAATAAACCATGTTTTTCACTTGTAATTAGGGTTTATACAAAAACCGACAATTCAAAAAACCGGTTTTCGAATTGTAAGTTTTCCAGAAAACCGGTTTTAGTCAGTTTTCTCAATTAAATAAAATCAAAATACTCTCTCAATTGCAACCGAACTAGGCTAAAGCGGGATATAATAATTCTGAAAATGTTGTTCTTTTATTTGTGGCTTCTAGAGCTAACAACTCTTTTTTTAAAGTTTGAGTAGAGTAATTCACTCCTCCAACAAGAAGTCACATTGATCTAAAATAATACATACATTGATATAATAATATAAATTATTATATACATTAGACAAAATATAACACAGAACCTTTCTGGGAACTATAACATGATGATTCCAAATTTTATCAACTCGATATGATTCTAAGTATCAAAACTCTTGCTTCCATCTAGTACATTTGTCATTTTTCATTTATACTATTTCATAATTCAAATTTCATAATTTTCGTCATAAAACCGGTTTTTGAAAACAAACCCTACTCAAAATCAGATTTAGATTCACATAGAATTAAATCCGTATTAAATTTCAATCTGAATCAAAAACACTTAATTAAATGATTAATTTATCAATTTTCAATTTAAAATCATGTATTTCATTATATAACGTGAATTACACTTTGAGGGTGTTACATAGAGTTCCAGTTACAAATGATTTTTTATACATGTGAAAAAAAGAATTGACTTGACAATTCTTTAAAAAAATCACATAGCAATATTAAGCAAAATGAATAATGTTCCAATTACAGCTACGGGTAGGTCGGAATATAGTTTAGGCGTGTGTGCCAAACAATGTATATCAGATATCAAATATCAGTACGACAGTACAAAGTAGAGATGGGTAACTCACTCCGGAGTTATAACTCCGATACAACTCCTCCCTCGGAGTGAAACTTCCCTAAACTGGTACTAAATCTGTTACTGCGTTTTTGCTTTGGAAAAGAAGCTGTCGCTTTCTCGTCTCACAGGCGGTTTTATGACCTTTTAGGTATACGTTTTTTTTCAGAAAATAGAAAAATATTACTTAAATAAAATAAATAAACGTTTTGCTTTTATTACAAATTTTACTGCATTATTTTTATATAAAATTAATCCAAAAAATCAAATATTTTCTCATCAAAAGAAAATAATTAAATTGAATTTGATTCTCAAGTTTTTCGTTTTTACTTTAGTCAGCACTGTTAAAATTACGAGTCATTGAGTCGATCATGTGGTCGACCAAAAAACTTTACTACTCGTCATTTATTTGTGAATGTTTTAGAAAAATTATTTTATTGATATTTTTTTATTTTATTTTATTCATAAATTTTTATTTCAAAAAATTAAATGAAATTTGACAAATCCTTAGATAAACAACGCACTATAGAACACATTTGTGTCGAGTATTTTGGTTTCAAAGTAGTCGGAGTCGTGGAGTTGTTAAGCGGATATAACTCCTTCCTAAAGCGGAGTCAAATCCGAGTCGATCCGGCTTCGGATATGATAAGCCCATCTCTAGTACAAAGACAAAGAAATCTTTAAGGAAATCAATATTACATAAAAGAATGACAAACACTCAAATTGATCCGACCTACCCTATTCATATAACAATATAATGCACGTCTACTGCGACATACCGACATAGCAGTTGCATAAAGTCGGACAGTAAAAGAAAATATGCATTCGAAAGAAAATTGTAGCTTGTGGTTCGGTTCGCTTCGGTTTATATTGCCCTCTTCGGTCTTCGAGCTCATACTTAATGATGCGCATTGGGACGGATGTAGCACGGAATGAAAAAGAAACCGACTCTTTTTATGCCAAAAATTCAATGATATCCTGGATGAGTGGCACGCGGGAGCAGTATCTCTCAAGACATAAAATTTTTATGCAAAATATCATAATATGAAAAAAATATAATAGCATATTTACTCTTCGCACAACTTAAGAGTCCTTTTATCTGTTGGTAAAAAAAAAAATTAGATATAAGGTAGTAATTAGATATAATAATAATTAAACTAGTTGTGTATGGCATCGTGCCTTAAGACAAATTGCTGGAACTTCCCGTATCAAAAATTATTTCTTTTAAAAAAGATTTTTTTTTGAAACTTTGAAAAAATTAGGTATTTGGAGAAATTTTAAATTTTTGAAAAAAAATTGCTTTTTTCGAAAAAAATGTTTTCTTTATTTTGAAATATCTTGGAAATTTTGAACTTTTTTTTAAAGCAATCGTACTGCTTTAGCTGCATATAGACAAAATATCGAACGCGTAAGCGCCGCGTCGCCGTATAACGGACAAACGATATTACAGAACCCATAGAAATGTAAACAAAATTTAAACGTATTATTAACATCTCCATAAAATATCTGATAATTTGATATGCCTATGTCTAATGATCATTTTTGATAGCCAATTTTTTACATTTTTCACTAGATCTCCGGAACCGCTAGACCTGTCTGCCCAAATTTTAATCAGTTTTTCATCTTGTCAATACAAGTAAAATGTTTTTTGAATTATTACAATCGGATGCTCTGTTCTCTTAAAAACTGAGTTACCGTTTTTGGCACTTTTTGCCCCGTATCTTCGGAACGGCTAAACCTGCCTTCGTCAAAAACTAATCAGCAGGTTTCCTTATTAATACGGTTAATATTAATAAGGAGATGTGTTAATTAGTTTTTAGCAAAAGTTGGTCAAGTCGTTTCGAAGATACTAAATAGGTGTGGTGATACATATTTATATGCATAGAATAGAACTTACTAGTTATCTTGCAAACCTTCGAAAATCTTTGGAAGAAGAGTTTTTTGGAACAAGTTCACTTACCTGAAACAAAAAAACAAGAAATTAATATACAGATATTATTTAAGATCATTATATTTATAAAATTCATAAATTGTAAAAATATTTCATAATAAATTATGATGATTTTTATCAATTTTATAATATAATTTAAAATCTAATAAAAAAATTCAAAATTATCTAAAAATTTCATGTTTTAAAAAAATTATTTAAGTGGAAATTTGACATCATGCTGTCTGACTCATCAAAAATTAAAAAAAAATTAATTCAAAATTATAAAATTCTTGGGACAATAATCGTAGCCATTGTCCGAAGCGATTACGCCACCGCTGGTTCCAATAACAATCATTAATTTTGAATGAGACCCATTTCTGAAAATTTCCCTTGTAAACAATTCATTTCGATAGCGCAATAAAGAGGTGTAATTAACTATAATTAAGATTATTTATTGCATATATATTCCGTGATGTTTATATTTATTTTACCCATGCCAATATCGAGTTTAAATCTTAATAATGACGCATATATGAAATGGGGCATATATATAAGAGTATTTGGAGATAATAATACTTTAATTATTCCGTTTCTTAAAATTTGTAAATATCGGCGTACAATTCGAGGAAATTAACAGTTTTGATAAAACTGAACAATAATATCGTAATAAGCGTCTGTACCAGTTTATTTATGTACTATAATATTAATAAAAATTATACAAACATTCAAGCAATTAATCGCATACAATATTTATTTTTTTTTAAATTTTTTTAATTTTTTTATTTTTATTTATTATTTTTGAACAGCAATCAGAACCTTACGTCCTATGAGCTGTTGGGCTGAATCTTCTCCTTACTTCGTATTTTTTAGATGGTAACCCAATGGATAATCCATCCATATTTGATGATTTTTTGTTATTAGAATTAATCTAATAGGGCTGACATTTTTATTGGTGCAACAATGCCGGGCTAAGGCTATTTTCACTTGGAAATATATTGTTATCTATATTTCCAAGTGAAAATCGTCACTGTTGCCTGACAACAGGCTGCTCGAAGTGGGTATCGAACCCGGTACCTCTGCAACAAGTCCCGTCGCTATTAACCGCTTACCTACGGGCGAGCCCAGCATAAAATAAAATAACAAACAAAAATATAAGACGAAAGAAATAATAGCAGGATCAATGCTGTACAATATGACTAACTATAAATAATAAATTAGGTCATAAATATACGCTATAGCATTATGATAAATAAGTACATGGTAATAAATTAATAATTTTTATCTTCTTATAAAATACTTGAAGTAAAATTATAGTTATAAAATACGTATTTGCTAAAGATATATATATTCTAATTATAAGAAATTAAAATTGTGAAACCGTGAAAGTTAAGATTCCAAAGTTTAAATGAACAAAATTAATAAAAATTAACCACAATAACCAAAAAATGATCATAATTTCATCAAAGCTCTAGGTTGCACTTAAAAGCTCTAAATTCTCAAACAACGTGAGATATATTTTATTTTAATTTTTTCAGACCAATGCTATCACCCTGTTTCCACTTAAGTTGTAGGACACCCTGTATATGAAGCAAAATCCTCAAAATGTATTATAAAACATACTGTCGACGTTTCGGAACTAGGTACGTTTCATCTTCAGAACATCTCTCAAGAAACATGTTTTGATAAGATTTAAACAAACAATATATTTAAGCAAAATAGATCATCGTGGATTTTTATGAAATTATATAAATTGTGGAAGAGATAACATTATATAAAATATGACAATAAAATCAAAATTAAATTATCACTGGATTATATAAAATATTAGAAAATGAACATAGTTCGATAGTTGGTTGTTTGATACGTAAGACAGTATAATTAATTAGTCATATTAGACCTATGTGCCCAGCCCTACCTTATGTAATAGAAAGAGGACTTGGAGGTCGCTAAAGAAAATTACTTTTTGAATACACTAATAATGCAGTACGTACGTATTTTATGAAGAATATGATAAATTACGTTCGTTTTTTAGCTGTATTTTTTGTCATCATCATCTTATTAAACTTTAAATTTTTAAGAACTTTTAAACAAGCTTCCAAGCTTTTAATATGAGTATATGTAGAGCAATGCTCAATTATTGCTCATGTTACATTTAATAGTGCAACCGTTGACATTCACCTTTTTTAAAACTTCACAATTTAAGTAACTAAAAATCATTTTTAACTTTATGTGCGCTTACAAAAAAATTCATTGAAAATTCAACTATAGTTGAAAGAGAAAAAATACGCATGTTGTATCATTATTATTTATGTTGCGTAACCTTTGCTATTCACATTCACATATTCAGAGATCAATTTCTTCATTCAGCGCTCGAAGCGAACACATCGATTATACAATACCTGAGTACAATCAACAAGCATAATAAACAGCATTTATTTAGTCACAGTTTAGTGTAGTGTTTGATCTAGTAAGTGACTTTACTTGTGAATTCAGTGCTTTTTAATTAAATATAGTGCTCCCGTCAGGGAGTACTATAAATTATCACTCCACAATACCAATTGTGGAATCATTTAACATCATTCACGAAGACCAAAATAATTCTACTCAACTAGTTCTGAACCAGATGACTACAAAAAGAAATAACGATGATGCAGTAAACAGATCAACATCGTCGGATCCAACTCCCATTCCATCAACAAGTAATTTGTCTTCAATAGCAACAATGGATCCAGAGTCCACTGCACGCGATGTGATTGATTACACGAATAAAAACCCATGGCAAGAGGTAACTTCCGCTAAAAGACGTCGCCCGAACAACGCAGTAAGTAATGAAAGCGTTCCCATAAAATTAGCCAACAAATTCAGCGCTCTAGAAAACAAAGTTTCTAAACCATCAGACGAGGCAACAGATAATAAAAAATCTACTCCTCCGCCTTTATTTGTCTACGGGGTTCGAGATTACAATCTTATGATAGCGGATATTAATTCAATTATTAATAAAAACAAATACATCACTAAATACCTACCCAATAAAACTATTAAATTCAACATTTTTGAAATAGAAGACTACCGCAATTTTGTTAAATTTCTGCGTGAAAGAGACGTCGTTTTTCATACCTACCAGATAAAAGCGGAACGCTCATACAGGGTTGTACTCAAATATCTGCACTACGCCACAGATAAAAATGATATCAAAGCCGCAATTGAAAAAGAAGGTCATCCTGTCAGAAATATTACTAATATCATACATCCGAAAACTAAACAACTGCTGAACATGTTTTACATAGACTTAGAACCCAAAGAAAACAATTCGTCAATTTTTAAAATGAATAAAATGTTAAACCAAATAATTCATTTTGAGCCCCCAATAAGATCATCTAATATTCCGCAGTGTGTAAGGTGCCAAATGTACGGCCATACCCAGCGTTATTGCAACCGCAGATTTATATGTGTAAAATGCGGCTCTGATCATGAGTCTAAAAAGTGTACAAAAGCAGCTGAAGCCCCGCCCCTTTGTTATCATTGCGGCGATAATCATACCGCAAACTACAAAGGGTGTTCTTACTACCTTCACCTTGTCGGTGCAGATAACGATCAAGCAACAATAGGCAGAAGTAACGGGACTTATTTACACACAAATGCAAACCGGTACAAATCCAACCTACACAACAATAGAATTTCTCAGTACGCAAATCCTCAGCATATGTCTTATGCTCAGGTAATAAAATCGCAATCAAACCTATTTAACAACAATCAAAATCACATTAACAACAGTAATTCTCCATCGATGTCTGATTTCCTGACTGAATTTAGAAATATGTTTAGCCAGTTAATGGAACAAAACACCATGATTGTCAAAATGTTATCAACATTAATCAACATTAATAAAGCTAAATAATGGCTAATATTTTAAACTTAGGATTATGGAATGCTAACGGCTTGTATCAACACAAAGCCGAAGTAGAATTATTTTTGAGACACAACAATATCGACATCTTTTTAATTAGTGAAACACACTTCACCAAGTATTCAAACTTTTATATACCAAATTACAAGACATACTTCACTAACCATCCCGATGGCACCGCACATGGTGGGACTGCCATTATTGTAAAATCTAATCTTCTTCATTACGAACTGGATAAATACGAATCTGAAATTTTGCAAGCCACATCAATTTCATTAAAAATGAATTCATTCAACTTATGTGTTTCTGCAGTCTATTGTCCGCCGAGGCACAATATAACCAGTTTACAATTTCAAGATTTTTTCTCTACACTAGGTAGTCATTTCATCGCCGGCGGAGACTACAACAGCAAACACGTCAATTGGGGCTCAAGATTAAATAATCCTAAAGGAAAACAGCTATATGATACAATACATAAACTCAATTATAGTGTTCTTTCTTCAGGTTCCCCCACCTACTGGCCGAGCGATCCTGCCAAAAAACCAGATCTATTGGACTTTTTTGTATCATCGGGTATAAGCTCAATTCACAAGGAAGTACGAGCAAGCTACGACTTATCATCTGACCATAGTCCAGTAATAGCCAGCATAAGCACTTCGGCAAGTATTTTTAAACCCTCCTCTAGGATCTGCAACCATAAAACAAACTGGGACATCTACCGGAAGTTCGTAGAAGACAAAGTTAACCTCAAAGTTAAACTTAAAAATTCCGCTGATATCGAAAACACCATCGATTCCTTTAATACTCTTCTATACGATGCTGCAAAGTTTGCTACTCCTACTCCTGTTACGACAGAAAACTCCTGCCAGACAACAACATATGAAATAAAAAGGCTCATAGCAGAAAAAAGAAAAGCTAGGCGTAGGTGGCAACATAGTCATTTGCCCACAGACAAAAACATTTTCAATAATCTGAGCAACAAGTTGAAAGCAAGGTTAAAGGAACTCAATCAAGTGAGATTTAATAACTATGTATCCAGTTTGAATCGTTTTGACAATTCTATCTGGAAACCCGTCAAAAATAAACTTAAACCTAACTTTCAAAATCCTCCAGTTCGTATGGATACCCAGACCTCTGCATGGGCAAGAAGTGACAAAGACAAAGCAGATATATTTGCGGAAATACTTAGCTACAGTTTTTCGGCCTAACAATTTATCAAATTATAATGTCAACATTAGTCCTGCTTTAGACCATAATAGCAGTCACGAAAGCGAGAAACGTTTCTTGTCTCTCAAATTAGTAGTTAGTGAAATAAAGAAAGTTAAAGCAAAAAAATCGCCTGGAATAGACCAAATATCTCCCAGAATGCTCAAAGAATTGCCTGTAAAAGGATTCATTATAATCACCTATATCTTCAACGCTATTGTGAGACTTGACTACTGGCCAAATCAATTCAAGACCTCTTTAATAAAGATGATTCCAAAAACTGGCAAGGATCAACACTTAGTCACATCTTATAGGCCAATCAGCCTTCTTCCTATATTGTCAAAAATTTTAGAAAAACTGTTACTACAAGATATTTTGAAGGAATCCAATATCTTCCCTGATCACCAGTTTGGATTTCGTAAAGAGCACTCAACCATACAGCAGTGTCACAGGATTGCCAGTCATATCTATAACTCATTCGAATCCAAACAATATTGCACCGCCGTCTTTTTGGACGTCAAACAAGCATTCGACAAAGTGTGCCACGACAGACTCGTCACAAAAATTAGACTCTACTTACCAGTAAAGTATCATAATATCTTAACATCATATATTGTCAACAGAAAGTTTATAATCAAGGTTAATTCCTCGTCGTCTGACGTATTTCCTATCAAGTCAGGGGTACCGCAGGGAAGTGTGTTGGGTCCATTCCTATACACCCTGTTTACGCGCGATATTCCTACAACATCTATTACCACAATCGCCACTTTTGCAGACGACATATCAATCTTATCCACTGATGACAACCCTAGTACTGCTTGTTTAAAACTGCAGTATCATCTTAATTTGATTGAAGATTGGACCAAACTGTGGAACATAGGCATCAATGAGTCTAAGTCTAGCCACATTACTTTCACTCTTAACAAACAATCGTGTCCTGCAGTGTTCTTAAATGGCAATCAAATTCCAACAGTCAGCACCATCAAATATCTTGGAATTCACTTTGACGAAAAACTCACCTGGCGACATCACATTTGCACTAAAGTTAAGCAAATGAAAACGCGAGTTAAAGAACTCGGCTGGCTCATTGGACATAGATCCAAATTATCTCTAGAAAACAAGGTCCTTATTTATAATATGATAATTAAACCGTTGTGGACTTATGGTCTTCAGATTTGGGGCTGCTCAAGCAAATCAAATATTGCTCTTATACAACGGATGCAATCAAAAATTACTCGTTTGATCACAGGAGCACCCTGGTACGTAACTAATCAGATGATCCATAACGATCTAAATATACAGTTCGTTAATGAAGTCATTAAATCAATCAGTGAAAAACATCACCGGAAACTCGAAAACCATCCAAACACACTAATGGCGCCACTGTTAGCAACTCCAAACAGCAGAAGATGAAGAAGAAATGGCCGAGTGATTTGATTTAAGCAGAATATTACTTGATGAAGTGACCTCTATTAAATATTTATAAATCTTTTATTGAGAGAGTGTGTGTGTGAATGTCTGTGCGTATGTATGTACGTATGTTAGTGTATATGATAATTTTATAACATTAGATCTTAAAATACGTAGTTTTCCCAGTAAACGGCCGAAGGACCTGAGCCAACTAGTATACCACTTGCTGAAGTGGTTACTATAATATAATTTCTTTTTTTGTTAACGTGCGTGTGAGTATGTTTGTGTGCATGTACGTATGCATGTGTGTGTATATGTTAAATTATCACAATAGCTTATAGGATACCTTGTATTCTGATTGCTGTAAATAAAGAGAATAAAAAAAAAAAAAAAAAAAAAAAATATT
>NW_020538040.1:30986827-31035674 GCF_003426905.1 Ctenocephalides felis
GGGAGTTTATTATTACTATCCTGTATGAAGGTAATAATTATAATAATATTATTTCATTAGACCAGGGTTGAGTAAGGCTTGTAACAATATTTATATCTCTCATTATTAAATTACCGCAGGGCGGTAGGTTATGGTAATTGGTCCAAAAATCGAAAATGAAATTATTGCATGCCTTTACGTTTGAGGCTTCTGAAAATTTAGGCATACAGTAGAAAAATTTGATATGGTAAGTGTTTGTTCGTGTGTGTATGTATGTGAGGATACAATTTTTGTCAACGATTTCGGGCTCACGGATCAACCGATTTGAATGATTCAAAAAGCATTGATTTCTATAGATAGGGAGATGTGCTGGTTAGTTTTTTGCAACGACAGCTCCACCGTTTGGGAGATACAGAGCAAAAAGTGCTAAAAATTACAATTTTTGAGAAAACGGAATATCCGGTTCGAATGATTCAAAAACCATTTTGCTTGTGGTGTGAGTGGAAAGGATCAGTTTTTAGGGAAGGTAATTTTTCGTTTCAGTATTCAAAAAAAAAATATTATTCTCAATTTTTTTTTTAAATATCGAAAATGATTCGGATTTTAATTTTATTTCTAGCTAAATCTATCTAGTCTTTCATTCCAATTCCGCTCGATTAAGTTTTTTTTATTTACTTTTCATATAAACATATATAAACGTAGTCGTCCAATTTATAAGTTGCTATATTTTGTCTATAAAATACGAATGATGATTGTTGGCAAAGTATGGCGATTTGTACTTGATTGAGATTAAATTTAATTTCATATTTGATTTATAACTTGATGTAAGATTGATATCATACTGCTTGATATCGAGCTTGGCTGAAGTTGAAATTGAATTTGGGACTAGTTGGTGCTTACATAGGTCCTGAATGATTACGTCACAGATGGTTATTTAGATAATTTAATAATGTATCATTTTTAAATTCAAGGGGGGTATTGCTCAGAAGGCTTATATAAATATCTAGAAAAATCACAGGTGCAAATTTTATGTCCATGCATTTTTAATCAATATAGGTATTGAGTTAAAAACTATTCGAATATATTTTTATCTGATTGTAAAACTAAATATTAGTTGTCAATATTCATACATTTTTGTGTGATCTGTAAGCTTACGGTGACACTTTTAGACATTTAAAAGGTCTTATAAATCTCATAGAAGTAGACGAACACTTTCCACTAAACTCTTTCAGAAACGCTCTCGAGATTGCAAGGAAATTGAATTTCTCATTCTGCAAGTAAGCTTTCAAATACAATATTTCATGGCAGCAAGGCAGAAGCAAAAGTGGTGAACTTGTGACCTCTTAACGTAATAGGACATTGTAGTGCAATGTATGGACGATGAATGGGTCACCAATCACTTGATATAAAACTACTGATTTTAGAAATCTTTTTGTATTTTCTATGATGAATTAGATGATGATGATTATAAAATAATGGACGCTTGACTATTAAAATGGTAGGAGTTTGACTTGCAGCATATTTCGTGGAATGAATCATATGGTATAGCTATATAGTAGAGATGGACTTATCATATCCGAAGCCGGAGCGGTTAGGATTTGACTCCGTTTCAGAGAGGAGTTATATCCACTTAACAACTCCACAACTCCGACAACTTTGAAACATAATACTTGACACAAATGTGTTCTCTAGTATGTTGTTAACATATCTAAGGATTTATTAAGACTTTGGAAATAGTTTACAAATAGTTCAAACATTTTTGTTCATGTTATTATAATAATTACTATTTTATGCATTTCAATATGGATATAAATCTAAAATTGACAAAAAAATTGGGAATTAAAATCAACTTTGTAATCATTTTTGAAGAGAAAAATATTGAATTCTTTGAATATGTTTATTTTTATATGAAAATAATGCTATAATAATAATAATATGAAACCTCGTATATGAAATAAGATCAAATCTTTGTGTATAATATTTTTCACAAAATAATAATACCTCACATTCTTTTATTATTTCCTTTTCGAGAATTAATTATACATTAGGTAGTTTGACTAGCATACTGTTACTTTTACACATAAAATCATAATTGTGTAAAAGTTATAATACAATACTAAATATTTTTCAGCTGGTTGAATACTATTGAAAGAGCATTTATGGACAAACATTATCGTATACAGAATATAGAATACAAAATAGCATTATTTTGAGACATTATATACCTGGAAAGTCCTAAAACTGGCTGTGAGACGAGAAAAGAACCACTTCTTCCCACTCAAATCTTTGTATTAATAAAAAATCTCAAGCAAATATCTGCTCATGTTAGCAGATTTAGTACCAGTTTAGGGAAGACGGATATGACAAATCCTGTGAGACAACTCCACTCGGGGAGGAGTTGTATCGGAGTGATAACTCCGGAGTGAGTTACCCATCTCTACTATATAGCATACTCCAACTACAAAATCTGCTTTTAATTGAATTGCGGACTATCTAAATGTTAATATCAAGAGCTAAAACTATTAGAGATTTATTTAATATTTAAACATATGTGAACACAATATTATAATGATTCTCTTATTGACTTATTTATTTTCTCTAAATGAATATAATTACAGAACTGCATTTGTGTAACTTTAGCAAAAAAAACTTTAATAAACTTGTTAAAGTTTTATTATAAATAGGTCGAAGTTTCGAGTATATCATTTTTACCAGTAATGAATGATTTCAGAATGAGGTCATTTCTTTTCGGATGTTTCAAGCACGGTCTTAAATCCGATGCCACCGGATCTAAAAATAAAATGTATTAATCATAACTATGAAAACGGAACATTATAATCTTTCTTTATCTTTGTTTTACTTTTTGTTAAAGAAAAATGTGTTTAAATTGTTTCAAATAATCAGTTGATTCCTTATAAGAATTTTAAACAAAATTTATTTGGAGAACCCTGTTTTTATAAATAACTTAAACATTTGTTATTTATACCAGTCGGAATTTAAAATAGAATTCAATCATAAGAAATTCGACGACATTGATGCTTATCACAATTAAATTGATAAGGAAAAAATAATAATAAAGTGCCAACCGTGGAGCTAGCTATTTCTCGTACGATGAAAACATTGGCCAGCTCGGTAGCAAGCACTATGATATGAAGTTTTCGCTTGATCATATATTTCAAATATGATTTTAAATGAAAACAGTTTCTTGAGGGCATAAAAAGTATAAAATAAAAAATACTGTTAAGTATTGTGACAATATGCCACAACTAGGATATTTTACTACTGAGTTGCTTAATACTAATAGTCATACTACAAGATATCAAAATAATTGCTAAATGTTCTCGTTATATACACAGATATAAAACAATACTTTATAAAAAATAATGATACTTATATATTTATTAAATTTGGAAGTTTTTTTTAAAAGATGTTTCTATTATTTATTTCATATGATTAATATATTATTTATTACATTTCTCAATTCAAATTAATAGTAAAGATATTACAATTTGCAATACATTATACTATATATAAATACATAGTCATGCTTTCAAGAAAAACGGCTAAAAATAATTATTTACAATTTAAGCTTTTAAATGTTAAAGTATTACATTCGATATTTTTCACTTCTTATTAAACGCTTAATATTTGATCAATTAAATTTATTAATTTATAATCATGCTAAAAATATTATCGTCGTAGTCAGAACTATTTGCTGTATTTTTGCATATTTACTTAAAAGCACAAGTTCAAAAAATATTGATACAGATATTTCTTATTATAAGAAATATAAATATAATTATGATTCTGAGAAAAATTGGAAAGAACTTATTATAAGTAATGTGAATGTCCTAGAAAATTGTTTTATTTCTAAAGGACCGAAAGAAAAACTGGTATAATTAATAATTTACCATTTAAGCTTTTAAAAATTAATCTTTTATGCAAAATTAACTTTTTATTTAACGTTTATTTTTGCTTGAATTAAATTTAGTTAGATCACAATCAATTTTCAATTCAATATATGACTATGCTAAAAATGTGAATATCAGCCTCAAAAAATTTATCTGCAGATATATTATTTATTTACTTAAAAGCACAAGTTCAAAAATATTAAACCAGATATTTTTTATTATAGGAAATATAATTTTAATTCTGAGAAAACTTGCAAAGGACTTTATAATAAGTAATTTGAATGAGCATCCGGAAAATTGTTTTATTTTCAAAGTATGTGGGCCATAAAAATATTTCTGTTAGTCCTAAAATTGCTAAAAAAGTACATTAACATATTCCTTAGTTTAATATATAATATGCAATCAAGTTATGACACTAATATACGGATTATACTTGTCACTACATGACTACACTTTTTGCATTTGGTATCAATTTGTTGGTCAATACCTTCAAGAAGTTCTATATTTGATGGCTCTGTTTAGAACAAATATGTTGGATACATATAATCCCCAGTGTTCAAATGCCTTTTCAAATATTCCTAAATCACTACACTAAGACAGCACAAAAATACCTAAACTATCTATCATTTGGTGCATATCTCGATGTCGGCAAAGGGTCGACTTGTCGATTTCTAATATTTCTTAGCAATTCCATAAATAAGCTCCAGAGACGGAGCTTATTTTAAAAGAGTAAGTTACGACGAGAGGCAAATCCGGCGATATAATGTCGCCATGGTCTCATTCCGAAGGAGGTTATCCTAGTTTATTTTCAGAAGATGAACATAAAACCATATCGAGAAATGTAGTTTTCATTCTATATCAGATAGTAATCTCCAGAGCAATATGTGGAAATAATAGATTTTTTGGTCATATACATTTTGTCTCAGCTTTAGAATAATCATTTTTTTAATTCTACGTATACATTCATTAATTAATTAAATACATTATTATGTCACGTTGATTATATATTATATTAAGAAAATTGTGTCTACTTCCTAGATAACTGTCTGAAGGCAAAATGCTGAGATTATTGCATGTATCTAAAAAAAATTTGATGAAATATGTTAATTAATATCATAATATCATATAATAATAATATCATAATATTATCATATTATTTATTCTTAATTATTATTACATTAATTATTCAGGAATGTTAATCAAGAATTGCTGATGAAATCTGCGTTAATGGTTAATTACTTCATTACACAGTTTTTGATTTTGCAAATGATTTCTGTGGTTATAGTTACAATAATTTTTAGTCATAATAATTCTTTCACTAGTTATAATCACGTACATTTCTATCTTGCATTTTATTACTTATTACATTTAATCTTTTTGCTATTGGCGTCGCCTATAGGTGACAACAGCTTTACAACTTGTGTGTACGTGTGTCGTCTAAAGACGACATGAAGTGTGCCATCTTTTACTTTGATGATTTATCACTCTGAGTTACATTATTGAGGATTCTCGTTTGCTATTGTGGGATTTGGGTTTTTAGAAGAATATTTTTTATTATTACATACATTTTTAATGAGCCCAGTGGTGGTGTAATCAGTTCGGACGTTTACTAGCACAAACTAGTCTCGAGTTTACTATGCCATATCAGGCGGCTTTGATGTCAAATTTCCACTTGAGGTCATCGATCTTGATATGATCTGAAGTGAAAATCACCTCTCGTAGGTATAGCTACATATACATCACAAAATATATCAACAAATACTTAGAGTATAGTTAATTAGTCACAACTGGATTGGACTACTGGGTTGCCATCTATTTAAAAAAGCCATATAATAACGCTAAAACAATTACTGAATGTCCTAGTATGACAAATTGTAATTAAAAATTATAGACAAAAAAAAATTATTGATAATTCTTCGACAATCTTAAAATATTTGTGTAACAAATACTTGGACGGCTAGCTGACACATATAGCAGCATCACTCTTGCTTGAAACACCGTCGAAGCGAAAGGGTTTAAGAAAATTACTTGAATTGTTTTTTTTTATATATAGTGTATTCTCCTAATTTGATTTTTTTTACTGCAGCAGTATTTAAATAAAAATTTTTGAACTAATGTGAGTCCATTAATAATATAAGAGCCTATCCCTGGAAGTTATTTATAACAAATCATTTATTGCGAAGTTGTACTTGCAACGATGCGAGTTGATCATGAATTCTTCCTACACAAGGAAAATATTTCATATTCTTCTTAAATAAATACTAGAATCTCATTCCATATTCTCCGTAATATTCATTTTCTAAATTTATCATTCTATTTATTATAGTTATTCATATATGTTTTACGAATGCATTCGAACATTTTGCGATAAATCTAAAATCCTTTGTATATCTGCAAACCTCATCGATTACTTGTACTTCAGGGAAATATATTACCGACATAAATGCGGATGTATTTTTATACATTAAGCTTTTCTAGTAAATATGTCAAAGGCCACATGCGTATTTATATAGATACTAAAATAGTAGTATTTTATCGCCACTGTAAATTTAATCTGATTATTGTACTATTCATTGATCTGATTTATTTTTGAAGCAGTACAATTTTATATCTCGTCAAGCATAAATAAATATAGACCTATTTTTTTCTAAATATATACATAATTTTGTTATTGGTTGTAGTCTCAAGCGTTAATGTCGCTCTTATAAAACATAAATATTTTTTTTATTATTATTAATATATTTTTTAATATTTAATCATAACATGGGGGTTCCATGGCATAACGGCTAAGCGCGCTGCCTTGTGTAGACAGGGTCGTGAGTTCGAATCCCTGCTCTGGATAATCTGATATCATGCAGTACTGTTATCAATTTTTACTTGAAAATATAGATCAGAAGAAGAAGTATGTTTCCAATTGAAAATCGGGCACTGCGGTGAGAAATGGCAATGGAAAGTCTTTTACACTATTCTTTCTTCAATCGAGTTGGACTTTAATTCAGCTTATACAGCTTTCCTAGAGCAGTATTAATTTTTTTTTAAAGTATGGTTAAACAAAAAATGCGGTTAAAATTGTTAGCTGTATTTTAATGATACGGCAGAAATGAAAATATGAAAATGATATAACATATTTACGTAAGTTTTCTGTAATAACAGCTATTATAAACTTTACTTAAAAAGGTTTAAATATTCTCATTAAAATTATTATTTTTAACGTTTTTTAAAGTTGAGGGCAAAAGATGTATAAGCAGTCATCACCTGGATTCTCACAACGCTATTGGGAGATAAACTGCAATGCCTGAAAACCCATAACAAAAGTATTTTCTTTCGTTGTTACTTTTTTGGTTGTGAGCACTGTTGTTAAGTTTACGAGAGCAATATAATTAAGTATACTTTATTTAATTAATTTCTAAGATTTATTGTTAATTTTAAGTTAGTTTCAACAGTTTTTATTATAAAACCTTTATAAAAGCTTACATGTAGGTGGGATAAAAAGGACCAACTGAACTTTTACTCTGGCAAAGGTGTAAACAATTAAAAAATAGTAAATTAAAAAGTAAATTAACTTAAAAATAAATCTTACAAGAGATAAATAGAATGAATAGTTATTTCATCTCTGCTGATGCATAGTTCTGAGGAAATACTAGATCAAGGTTATATACAGTCAAATCCCTTTCAAATTAAAAATGAAACATTAGATCTGGCTGACCAGATCTATTTTCTCTGCGGGTGAAGTTCGGACGATCAAAGAATTTTATGTGTTTTTCAAATTTGTCAATAAATTTTATTCGACTAATTCAACAATTTGCTTCTAGAATAGCGATTTCCATTATTTTGCCGCCATATACTACTTTTTTAATTTCCTACTAAATGCAAAACTCGAGCAAATAAAATCGGTAACAAAACACACATCATGTACTACTTTTTTTTAATTTTCTATAAAATACAAAATCCAATCAAATGAAATCATTTACCAACAAAACACACATATTCAACATTTTCGATCAATATTTAATTCCGACACTATTGCGGTTAAGTTTGCGTTTAAAAATCAACTAATAGTTTTTGATTTAGGCTCATCATGTGAAAGCATGAAATACGAATTTGACATAAATTAACTACGTGAAAATGGTTAATTACTAATATTCCGCGGTTTTCTATGAAAATCTATGGACCGCATCAGTGCATATAAACGAGCTCATGTTTCGAAAATACCAACAGAGGAGTTCCTTTGATCTCTGAATATGTGAATGTGAATAGCAAAGGTTACGCAACATAAATAATAATGATACAACATGCGTATTTTTTCTCTTTTAACTATAGTTAAATTTTCAATGAATTTTTTTGTAAGCGCACACAAAGTTAAAAATGATTTTTAGTTTACTTAAATTGTGAAGTTTTAATTTAAAAGGTGAATGTCAACGGTTGCACTATTAAATGTAACATGAGCAATAATTGAACATTGCTCTACATATACTTATATTAAAAACTTGAAAGCTTGTTTAAAAGTTTTTAAAAATTTAAAGTTTAATAAGATGATGATGACAAAAAATACAGCTAAAAAGCGAACGTAATTTTATCATATTCTTCATAAAATACATACTGCATTATTAGTGTATTAAAAAAGTAATTTTCTTTAGCGACCTCCAAGTCCTCTTTCTATTACATAAGGTAGGGCTGGGCACATAGGTCCAATATGACTAATTAATCATACTGTCTTACGTATCAAACAACCAACTATCGAACTATGTTCATTTTCTAATATTTTATATAATCCAGTGATAATTTAGTTTTGATTTTATTGTCATATTTTATATAATGTTATCTCTTCTACAATTTTATTCATTTTATAAAAATCCACCATTTTCTATTTTTCTTAAGTATATTGTTTGTTTAAATCTTATCAAATCATGTTTATTGCGAGATGTTAAGAAGATGGAATGTACCGAGTTTCGAAACGTCGACAGTATGTTTTATAATACATCCTGAGAATTTTGCTTTATATACAGGGTGTCCCACAACAAGTCGAAACAGGGTGATAGCATTAGTCTGAAAAAATTTAAAAAAAAGTAACTCACGTTGTATTTGGAAATTAAGAGCTTTTAAGTGCAATTTAAAAAAAAAAGTAACTCACGTTGTTTTTGGAAATTAAGAGCTTTGATGAAATTATGATCATTTTTTGGTTATTGTGGTTAATTTTTATTAATTTTGTTCATTTAAACTTTGGAATCGTGAAACCTTCACAGCAAATACGTATTTTATAACTATAATTTTACTTCAAGTATTTTATAAGAAGATAAAAATTATTAATTTATTACCATGTACTTATTTATCATAATGCTATAGCGTATATTTATGACCTAATTCATTATTTATGGTTAGTTATATGTACAGCATTGATACTGCTATTATTTCTACCGTCTTATATTTTTGTTTGTTATTTTATTTTATGCTGGGCTCGCCCGTAGGTAAGCGGTTAAGAGGGACGGGACTTGTTTCAGAGGTCCCGGGTTCGATACCCGCTTCGAGCAGCCTGTTGTCAGGCAACAGTGACAACGATTTTCACTTGGAAATATAGATAGCAATATATAAAGTGAAAATAGCCTTCACCCGGCATTATTGTTGCACCAATAAAAATGTCAGCTCTATTAGATTAATTCTAATAACAAAAAATCATCAAATATGGATGGATTATCCATTGGGTTACCATCTAAAAAATACGAAGTAAGGAGAAGATTTAGCCCAACAGCTTATAGGACGTAAGGTTCTGATTGCTGTCCCAAGAATTTTATAATTTTGAATTATTTTTTTTTTTAATTTGTGATAAGTCAGACAGCATGATGTTAAATTTTCACTTAAATGATTTTTTTAAAACATGAAATTTTTAGATAATTTTGGATTTCTTTATTAGATTTCAAATTATATTATAAAATTGATAAAAATCATCATAATTTATTATGAAATATTTTTACAATTTATGAATTTTATAATGATCTTAATATCTGTATATTAATTTCTTGTTTTTTTGTTTCAGGTAAGTGAACTTGTTCCAAAAAACTATTCTTCCAAAGATTTTCGAAGGTTTGCAAGATGACTAGTAAGTTCTATTCTATGCATATAAATATGTATCACACCTATTTTGTATCTTCGAAACGACTTAACCAACTTTTACTAAAAACTAATTAGCACATCTCCTCATGAATAGGAACCGATTAACCGTATTAATAAGGAGACCTGCTGATTAGTTTTTGACGAAGGCAGGTTTAGCCGTTCCGAAGATACGGGGCAAAAAGTGCCAAAAACGGTAACTCAGTTTTTAAGAGAACGGAGCGTCCGATTTTAATAATTTAAAAAACATTTTACTTGTATTGACAAGATGAAAAACTGATTAAAATTTGGGCAGACAGGTCTAGCGGTTCCGGAGATCTAGTGAAAAATGTAAAAAATTGGCGATCAAAAATGATCATTAGACATAGGCATATCAAATTATCAGATATTTTATGGAGATTTTAATAATACGTTTAAATTTTGTTTACATTTCTATGGGTTCTGTAATATCGTTTGTTCGTTATACGGCGACGCGGCGCTTACGCGTTCGATATTTTGTCTATATGCAGCTAAAGCAGTACGATTGCGAAAAAAGCAATTTTTTTTCAAAAATTTAAAATTTCTCCAAATACCTAATTTTTTCAAAGTTTCCAAAAAAAATCTTTTTTAAAAGAAATAATTTTTGATACGGGAAGTTCCAGCAATTTGTCTTAAGGCACGATGCCATACACAACTAGTTTAATTATTATTATATCTAATTACTACCTTATATCTAATTTTTTTTTTTACCAACAGATAAAAGGACTCTTAAGTTGTGCGAAGAGTAAATATGCTATTATATTTTTTTTATATTATGATATTTTGCATAAAAATTTTATGTCTTGAGAGATACTGCTCCTCGTGCCACTCATCCAGGATATCATTGAATTTTTGGCATAAAAAGAGTCGGTTTCTTTTTCATTCCGTGCTACATCCGTCCCAATGCGCATCATTAAGTATGAGCTCGAAGACCGAAGAGGGCAATATAAACCGAAGCGAACCGAACCACAAGCTACAATTTTCTTTCGAATGCATATTTTCTTTTACTGTCCGACTTTATGCAACTGCTATGTCGGTATGTCGGTATGTCGCAGTAGACGTGCATTATATTGTTATATGAATAGGGTAGGTCGGATCAATTTGAGTGTTTGTCATTCTTTTATGTAATATTGATTTCGTTAAAGATTTCTTTGTCTTTGTACTAGAGATGGGTTTATCATATCCGAAGCCGGATAGACTCGGATTTGACTCCGCTTTAGGAAGGAGTTATATCCGCTCAACAACTCCACGACTCCGACTACGTTGAAACCAAAATACTCGACACAAATGTGTTCTATAGTGCGTTGTTTATGCATCTAAGGATTTGTCAAATACCATTTAATTTTTTGAAATAAAAATTTATGAATAAAATAAAATCAAAAAGTATCAATCAAATAATTTTTCTAAAAAATTCACGAATAAATGACGAGTAGTAAAATTTTTCGGTCGACCGTGAGTCGTAATTTTAACAGTGCTGACCAAAGTAAAAACGCAAAACTTGAGAATCAAATTCAATTTAATTATTTTCTTCTGATGAGATAATAATTGATTTTTTGGATTAATTCTATATAAAAATAATGTAGTAAACTTTGTAAAAAAAGCAAAACGTTTATTTATTTTATTTAAGTCATGTTTTTGTATTTTCTGGAAAAAACCGTATACCTAAAAGGTCATAAAACCGCCTGTGAGACGAGAAAGCGACAGCTTCTTTTCCAAAGCAAAAACGCAGTAACAGATTTAGTACTAATTTAGGGAAGTCGGATATGACAAATCCGGTAAGACAACTCCACTCGGATTCACTCCGAGGGAGGAGTTGTAACGGAGTGACAACTCCGGAGTGATTTACCCATCTCTACTTTGTACTGTCGTACTGATATTTGATATTTGATATACATTGTTTGGCAAACACGCCTAAACTATATTCTGACCTACCCGTAGGTGTAATTGGAACATGATTCATTTTGCTTAATATTGTTATGTGATTTTTTTAAAGGATTGTCAAGACAATTATTTTTTTCACATGTGTACCAAATGATTTGTAATTGGAGCTCAAAAAACTCTATATGTAACACCCTCAAAGTGTAATTCACATTATATAATGAATACGTGATTCTGAATTGAAAATTGATAAATTCAATGTGTTTTTGTAGTTTGAGATTTAATACGGATTTTTTTCTATGTGAATATCTGATTACTAGTGTATTCCTCAGTCACAAAGGTTTATCACACAAAATTTAAAAATTACATTGTACTACATTTTTAGAGAACGAATTACATTAAAATGTGTACGATAAATTAATATGACTACATACATTTTAATTGTGTTTATAAATATTAAAAATATTGGAATACGCATTCATTAGTTGGATGGGCGAAAAGCGTTTATTTTTAACTTAACAATTGATTTTTTTTACATTTTTCTATTTATTATTTTTTAACTTACCCTACGGCTATAGTAATCGCAAAAAAATCGAAAATGAAAATTTATATATATATTTTTACGATTCAGAGGTTTCTGAATATTTTGGCATACCTTAGAAAAAATGGATGTATGTGTGTGTGTGTGTGTATATGTGTGTTCGGATACAAAATTTCGTCGACGATTTCGGGAACACGGATAAAGCGATTTGAATAATTCAAAAAACATTCGATTTGTATTGATGAGGAGACGTGCTGATTAGATTTTGGTGAAGGCAGGTCTAGCCGTTCCGAATATATGGGGCAAAAAGTGCCAAAAACGGTAACTCAGTTTTTAAGAGAACGGAGCGTCCGATTTGAATAATTCAAAAAACATTTTACTTGTATTAACAAGATGAAGAACTGATCAAATTTCATCACTTACCTTACAGGAGAATGGCCACTAAAATCCCTAAAATATTTCAAACATCTGGAAATTTGTGAATATATTCCGTTTCACTCAAAAATTTCAATTTACATAGCGAAAGGTCATTGATTTTATACGTATGACGAGTATATTCGTCAATCAGTGTTAACAGGTCAAAGGAATAAAAAGTTATGTCAAATAGCAAAATGTTTTGTCTTCGGTTTGTTTATCTTTTATAAGCCTGTCTCATGTAATTTGTGAATAACATTTTGACAGACTGACATAAGGAAAATATTTATAAAGTACCTTTAGATACGGATCCTTAGGAAAGATGAAAGTTCACCATTTTAAAGGTCAATATATCGCAAAACAACTTCAGCATTTATGGAAATTTTTGTTATTCGGTTCAGTAAGCCTTTGCTTTTTTTTATTCGGTGAAGTTTGAAATAATTCTTAATTTAATAATTAATTCTTCTGCGCATAGTTTTGTGTCATTAGAATTTTTGTAAAATGCTATTTACAACTATTTATCTTATACCGGCGTATGAAATATTCTAAAAATTTTGAAGTTTGAGAATATGTTTTGGTTTTTTCTTTTCAAAAATTGCAATCCAAATAGCCAAGCAAAGTTTTGAACGCATGGTTAACATACTGGTCAGTACACAAAATTTTTGAGCTTTTTCATGACGATTATATTCATCAATTACATTTAGCGTTTTATATGTATACAGTTTTGAATATATCTATTCAAAATGCGGTCATTTTTTTATTATTATTACTATACGATAATTTTATACCCATACTAATAGGATGACAAGTAAAATTTTAAGAATACATAATGGGCTTTTATCACTAAACCGTTTGGACATACGGTATGCAGCTCTGGGATTCAACTTCTAACTCTTATGTTCTAACAATTCAAAAATTCCAAAATAAATTATTATAAAAAAATCTTGAAAGCACCAAAGAATGTTCCAAATTGTTTGATACACAAAGATACAGACACTGTCAAGCATGAAATAAGCACTCTCCCACACAAGTACAAAAGCCGTCTCACGGATCACCCAAACCTGCTGGCGCAACTACTCTACCAGGGCCAGATTGAAAATGAAGTTTCTTCTGCATTAATCATAGACAATGGTCCAATGATTTGTATTTTTTCTAACGTCTTCTGTTTTTTACCAAATCTTTTACTTGTCTGTTTTGGGACAAGTGTCAAAATTATTACCAAATATAAAAATTGAGAAAAAAATTGATCGGCAGAATTTAATATAGAATGAACTTTTTTCTCAATATTGTCTTGGTAGCTTTGTAGCTGATAGAGAGAACTTCTCTCGCAAGTGAGTTTGGGTGATCCTCGAAGCGGCTTTTTATTTGTTCTGAATGAGTTCACATTTCAACGCTTACTATGTTGATGTCGACGTCTTTATAGATTGGCCAACTTGGAACATACTTTAAGCCATTCAAAGTTTATTTTCCTGTCTTTTCAACTTTTGTCAATTTTCAACACATTTGATTTGGAAACTGGTGATACCAGTTTTGTGTATCGTATTATCCAAATTGGCTTAATAATGACTTTGTACAAGTGATCAATTTCGATCAGTTTTAGCCCAGTGTTCCGTACATAGAGTCGTGCAACAATACCTCCGTAATTTTATATACATTACTTCCTTCAGCCAAGTTTTCTCGTTTCTCGCGCGAAGCTTTATAGTTTTTATTTGAAAGTCAACTAAATCAGATTACGCACGAAGGCTGCTCGTATGCATCTTTTGTTGAAGTATTTGGATTTCTTCTATTTATAAACATTGCGATATTTATCACAAAAGCGGTTACATAACAAAAAAAAAGTACATTTATTATCAAGTCGCAACTTTTTCACATTGTCAAGTGTTATAACAAGATTATTTCGAGACAGGTTATTGAAGTATTATATCATTCTGTATTCTCTTTCTGACTCTGAAAGTGATTTATTTTTATGCTTTCAAAAGATTTTATGTCGGGATTTAATATACTTACAGGGTTACTGATCCACTCGAAGTGGTTATATAATTTCAACATGCTCGTGACTTATATTTTTAGTAATAAATGTGTGGATTAAAACTATATTAATAGATTTAATTAAGACGTGATAATTATTAAACGATTTAGTTATGATAATTATTAATTTAAATGATTTTATATCTGGATAGTAATAAAATAATTAAAAATGTGTGCAATTAAAATTGTAGAGATCAGTTTTCAATAAAATATATATTGTTTCTTGACAATTTTTCTTACATGGCTTAGTGATTAGAGCTTTACCACAGAGAGAAACAGGTTCAATAGCCACCTAGGACACCCTGATGTCAAGCAGTAGTGACATTAGTTTCACTTGAAAATATAGATATAGATATGTTTTAAAATCAACTAAAAAATAATCAGTATCAGCGAAGTATTAGTAAAAAGGAATATATAAAAAATGATAATATAGAACGAACAATGGGTATTTTATCCATGCTGCCTTAGTTACTATGCCGTATGTTAATACAACTTCATAGATTAGTACAGCGGTTTCCAACCTGTGGGGCGCGCTCTCTCAGCAGGGCGCCAGGCTATTCTAAGGGTAGCGCGTACATCTGTTTCCAGAATACTATTTTAGAAAATAATTCAACATTTTTGAAATGACAATAAAAAATAAACAAAAAACATTCATATCTTTACATAATATTGCATATTAATTTGTAGAATGATAATATCAGTTGAGTAATTATAAAATTAAATTCTTCAAAAAATTAAGGCGGGCGCAACAATTTTTTTAATTAGAGCAGGGGGGCGGCGCGCTGTAAAAAAGGTTGGAAACCACTGGGTTAGTATCTTTTATCTTATTATGCACTGAAAGGAAGGATTTTGACCAATTAGCCAGTAAAGTTGTTCTAGATCCTCCTAAAGTAGTTTTTGGAGGATTTTTTCTTTTCTTACGTGTTTTCCAATTCAGCCACCTATTCACATGCAGGCCTAATTAATTAACACTTATGACATTAAGTATATTTTCTCCGTTAATCATTATTAGTGGACTGATTGTAAACGTTATATTATATGTGAAGATTTTTGGCAATTTATGTATTTCAAGTCTCCAGAGATTTCTTCTCCAGAGAGACTTCTCTAATGATCTTATATGAATTTGAAGTAGCTCAGTTGCAACTTTTGGGTCCCCATATACAGTATTAGTAGCATGTATATTTGATGTGAAAATTAAAAACAAAATCGGACCCGGTACACTGCTCTGCGGAACTTACAATGTTTTAATTTTAAATAATTTTGCATGCTTACATATTAGAACATACATTTTATAAACATTGTATTTTTTTGGTGTAATAATTGGAATTATTAATAGAAAATTTAATTTATTATTAAAGAAATATATATGAGTTTCAATGGATTTGCGATACATTGCGATAACAGAAATTAACACTTTATCGGCCGTCATGTTACCTGTGGTAAACTACAAATTTTATAAAAATTATTAATTAGATCAAACAAAACTATGGCATGTAAAGTGAAAACGATATCAATACCGATTACGAACTGAGTTGATTGCTTGATAATGATACTAATTCAGCATGCGATAATCACTATCATTATACACATGCAAAACTATTAGGCCAAGAACGATTAGATCGAAAGATAACCTTTGGCAAATTGTTACATCTATTATTTCGTGTAAACTCTAATTTGCACGAATATGAAAATATTTAGACCACACTATAATTATGCACTAATAATTGGAAAAACATACAATATGAGAACTATATCTAGGGAAATATCTAATCATTCGTAGATGCAAAAGCGTAATATTTAATGTACTCTTTTACTTCTACCAAATATTTTTATTATAAATAAATTGGAACCAAAACAGAATGAAATACTATTGGTTTATTCTTAATGAAGTTATTCTAGGTTAAATTCAATATATTTTCATATTAATTAAGCAAGTATAAGCATTTTCATTAACAATAGAAAAATTTGACATCTTATTAATTCTGAATTGTATGTATGTTCTACATTATTAGGTAGGGTGGGGCACAAAGGTCCAATTCGACTTCCAGCAATATTCTAAAAACGAAACCAATTATAACACAACAAATAACATATATCAAACAAACAACTACCTGACTATGTTTAGTAAAACTCCCAGCTAATTTATCATTGTGGAAATGTGTTTTTTGAAAAGTAGAAATGTGTTTTTCAAAAATTTGTCACCAGGTCATTTTTACCCCATGGGTGGCGTAAAATGGGACGTCCAGGGAGCAAACAGGTCCAATGCCTTATTTTTAATTTTAAAGGAATTTTATGAAATGGTAACTACAATGTATATAATCTTGAATTGGTATTTGAGAACAGTCAGAAATATTCATCAGCAAAGTTGGAATTTATATCTTGTAAAATAGCTATTTTAATTTAATTTACTTTTTTTATTTACTATTTACTTTGTCAGGGAAAGGGTTCAGTTGGTTCTTTTTACCCCACTTACGTGTAAGCTTTTCTATATAGGTTATATAAAAAAAAATTGTTGAATATAACTTAAAATTAACAATATATCTTATCAAACAATTAAATAACCAATACTTGAAAATTGTATTAAGGTCTCGTAAACTAAACAACAGTGCTCACAATAAAAAAAACTAACAACGAAGGAAAAAAAATTGATTATGGATTTTCAAAAATGGGCATTCATCTCCTGATAGCAACGTTGTAAGAATGAAGGTAATAACTTGTATATCTTTTTCTCTCTACTTTCAAATATTATTTTTAAAAATTCGTCACTTTACTTGTTTCTGGGATATCAGCTTTTTTGATTCTCTATTTTATTTACAACTATCCAGTTAAGAACATTTAGTAAATTTGGGGAATTTACAATTGTCAACCGTAAACGGACATTGACATGTTGGAAAAACAACTCAATAGTTGTTTTAAGATTCAATCTTAACTATTTACTTATAAATAATTTCTTATAAATAATAACTAAGTTCAATCTTTATCAGAAAAATTGATGGCTCAGATCAAGTGGAGATTTTCTCTTCAATCTACGTTGAAGAACAATAGTTCTCTGTTATTAATCTTCTGGGATATCAGTGGTAGACCTTTTCACCCTCTGAGCTTTAACCCAATTGGAAAAATAATTTTGATCTATATTTTCAAATGAAAATGGATATCACTACTGCATGATACCAAGTATACTTTACAACGGTTTTGAACCCGGCACCTTGTGGTTGCAAGGTTCAAACACTGCTTTCGAAAATAAATGAAATATAATAGCAAAAATATAGCCATTATTTTTGTTCTAGAATGCACAATTTTCCGTTAATATAATATTATTCGGTATATGTAATTAGCTTTTATTCGATTTATCATGGCATTCAAAATATTGTTTTTGTCAACAGAATATTCGATGCGCAAATAATAAACATGTACAATCAATTGCACAGCTTTGTTTCCGATAATATTCAAACCATAATTCACTGATAATTTTATAACCAATTACCACTGTTAATTGAGATTTATTCGGTCATTAATTGTAATTTGTGACAATGATTTTTTAGCATTATTAGTGATTTTCGTGGCAAAAATGGTTAGAATACAATTGAATTTGAATAAATACAACTTTTTATGTTTGCTCTCAATAAGTGCGGAAATTCTTGCAATTTTAAACAGAAATCAGTATATGTTATATAAGGATATTTGCTCTATTTTTAATGGAAATTTTTTAGAATAAGTATGCGCAAATTGGCAATATACATGTCAATAAAATCCGAAATCGTGATTTTCACTACGTCAAATTTTATGAAGAGTATGATAATTTTCAGGCTAAGAAACCGTACTTAAACTATTTCATGAATTTACGATATGTAACACGTTCGCGGACATGCATACTATAGCGTTCATTTTTATGTGATGCAGAATGACATGAATGCTATAGCATTTAAATTTTAAAGTCCATTATTTTGAATTTAATTTTATCAAGGTAATGACTAACTGATTTTTTAGGTGTTTTAGTATTATCTTAGCTTTTCCCGTAGTGAGAAATTAGCTTGGGCAGGAACAATACGTAAAATAGTACCTTAATACTTGACGTGGATGCTATAACATTCATCGTATATACCGATTAAAATATGATAATCTGACTACCCTTATAAACAGTGTTAAATCAAATTTCGGATGTTTTAAATTAGTTGAATTTAAAAATAAAATATCTGTCAATTTTGTCAACTATTATTGTCCGCGAACGTGTTAATTTTAAATCCTTTTTGCTAAAATAAGCAATTTGAATCAAGTTGGAAATCTTTTTCTAACTAAAGCAATTTGTTCAGAAAATACAGTGCCCAAACAAATCCTTGTATATATAAGTGCTTGTGCGGCTTTAATATCACGGCGAAATGTCACAGCGGAAAACGGAAAAACATTCATTCATTTTCTCCTAGCACCTGGATTTTCTTTAAATTGAAAGAAGAGGCGCGCCACTCGTGCTGTACCACGCGCAGGCTAAACACGAACTTGAAACAGGGCTTGGCATTTCATTTGCAATCGGGTTGGAGTTTATCATACTTCGGAAAACATTCAGAATATTGTCACTGCTTTTTCTATAGTTCTCCTAATTAGAACTCTTCAACTTTTGGATATGACAATTCTAAAAATATATTTATTGTCAATTTTTGTACCTTGCTGAAATTTTTACTGTCCCCGAACGTGTTAAAACTTTATTGAAAGTTTTCTTATGTCGTCTAGTCACTTAGTACGCGGCATACATCATCACATCATAGTTCATTTATGTTATTAATCTTGTATTACTGTTTTTATTTTATGGTATTTTATTTTTTTTTTATTTTATATTCAATTTATTGTATTTTTTGTATTATTTCTTTTTTAGCACATATCAATTTGCTAAGTCTTGATTAACAAAAATGATTTATAACAAAACAAAATGTCGTCTAGTTTCTCTACAAAAATTGAACTATTTGGGTTTTTCGTAGATTTGCTGCACATTTGTTTAGCTTTAACTATTTGCATTGATTTAACCTTTCTTATGCATTATAAGTAATATTTAGGTTTGGGAGGTGTATATTAGTTTAGCCGTAAAAAAGGATTCAATATCTATTTTTTCATGAGTTGTCAACTAATTTATTGAGAATACAGAAAAAAATTGGATATCCAGTCGAAAAGTTTTAATTCTAGCTGGTGATAAAGTGCGGGGGGTCTCAAAAAAAAATCTGAACAAAATAATATATTATTAATCTAGAATAATATCGCAATAGTGTGAACTACGTATAAGTTAAAATAATTTCTTTCCACAAAATAGCGTCTGCCTAATAAAAATTCTACTACTTTTTTGATATTCACGAATTTTTAAAAAATAGTAAAAATTGCAAGTTGAGGATGTGCGTAGTAGCTATAAAAAAGATTTTGAAAAAAATTCTATTAAATCGACTCAGTAGAAGTTGAGAAATCGTGGGTATCTTGTCGAAAAAGACAGTTTCGACAAGAACGCGTTTAAAGATTTGTGGTGGAAGGTAACAGAGGAGTATTATCGTGGTCAAATAGTTATTTTTCCGAAAATAATATAGATTTTGAAAAATCTTGTAGACATATTCTTGAATAGTTATATTTTGAAAATAGAGAAGAATCGATTTCTTGGAACTTATGCATTAGTTGCAAATATGTTTTGCCATGTTTCTTATTATCATTAGTTTATAAGTTTATGTGATTTTTTTCGATAATCTTCAATACTTATGTGTACTTATTTATAGATCATTATTGCTATGAAGATAATATGCAAGGTTTTTAATTTTTCATATTTGAAATCATAATCATAATTATAACTTTCATTACAAAAGTGTAAGAAACTATAATTTGGGGCCAATTCTCCTTTAAATTAGAAATATTATAGTAATGCTATGTTATGGGGATGTATTCATATTGGTTGGTAGTAACAAACTGTCAAAAAGCTATGTACTTGCTGTGCAATCAGACGTTTTACACAAAAAACCTAACTTCACGTTTTTGTTACCAAAAGACATCATAAATTGCACTTATAACTAAATTCTTATTTGACGTTTCTGCATTTTTAGGTTAGGTTTTATGTGTAAAACGTCTGATCACACAGCAAATACATGGCTTTTTGATAATTTGTTACTACCAAAATAGCATTATTATAACATTTCTATTTTATCGGCCTCTTAGTCTTTATTAGCATTTTTAATCTTACAATTATAAGTTTTATTAAAAAAACTATTATTATCTAATTGGTTATACTATCAATTTTGTCTTTAACAAATACAAATAAGGGGCCGTTCAAGTATTACGTAAGCACTATAGGGGGGCGGGGGGTTATTGATTTGCTTATTTTGCTTATTTTGGGTAAGAACTTTTGCTTACTTTTGCTGACAAAGGGGAGGGAGGGGGTAAATAATTGTAATAAATCTGCTTAAGTAATACTTGAACGATCCCTAAAGGAAAATGAGTGAATGCATCTTAATGAATGTTTCTTTTGCCAACCCTGGCCGCATACTAGAAATGTTCCTGTCGGCTAGAGTATTTTTGGAACGCGGATACTATATTCCGTTTTATCGGCTAGTGCAGTCGAGTCGTCAGTCGCGTCTCGAGGTGTTCGCGGTGATGATCATTTGCCTAGAAGGCACTTCTGATATTCTCATTACATACAACATACAATTAGTGGAACTTCACTGGCTTTAGTTTTAGTCCACATGTGCTTTTGTTGAACTTGATGTTTATTTGGTTTTGCGAATAAGTGAGTGGAAAATGGAAATGTTTTATTGATTCCGGAACAGGATAGCTGTTAACACATGGAGTAAGTTTTTCCATACTGTTGGTAAATATTTACACAATTTAAAAATATGTATTTTATTATATAATGTAATTCCCACTTTAAGGGGGTAACATAAAGTTTTCACCTTCAGGTATTGCATTCTTTCATGAATTAGATGTACTCTTACAATTGATTTTATATACAATTATATGTATTATGTTAGACATGTGGTAAAAAGAATAGACATGACAATTTTTTAAAAAATCACATAACCATATTTAGCACAAAGCAATATTTTAATACTTTATTGTGAATAAAGTTCCAATTACAGCTATGGGTCGATCAGGATATAGTTTGGCATTGTATGATTTTTTACACGATATTCGATATAATAACATATAAACACACTAGGGATTATACTAAAAACAGTTTAAACCGGCTCCAGATTTTCGTAAAAGAAAACTATTTGCTCGAATAGTTCGAACGAAAAATTTTAACACAAGATTTTGAGTCTCTAAAATCAGTTTTTGACTGCTTTTGTTCTATTTTATTGATAATAGCTTTGTAATGCAATTTAGTGGAACAAAAATATAATTGACCAGCATTGAATGGCTTTAAAAATAATTAATTGTACTTTGTCTATATATAAATTATACACTTGAGGGTGCAAAGTT
The DNA here is from genome assembly GCF_003426905.1 of Ctenocephalides felis. Lineage (NCBI taxonomy): Eukaryota > Metazoa > Arthropoda > Insecta > Siphonaptera > Pulicidae > Ctenocephalides > Ctenocephalides felis. Next base: position 31,009,139 of record NW_020538040.1, read on the forward strand.
TTTTATAACAGTGAATCCAAGGACATCTATCGATTTGCAATAGTGTTCTCACGAATTTGGTACATTTGGCTTTTTTTTTAATTTGCCAAGTGTTATTCACACATAAAAACCGGTATTGTCTACTAAGAAAACGGTTTTCGATTTCCACATTTTTTTCCCAAATACCGACTTTAAAATCCGGCAAACCCCTCACATAAACCATAATTCATATAAGTAAATATAATACACTATATAATATTATCTTGGGGAGCGATATTTTCTGGTAAAATTAGAACATTTATTATCTTTTAATGATATTTTCTAGTAAAATGCGATGATTTCATTATCGCACTATATTTACAATATCAATCAACCGAAAGTAATCAACTAAATTTATTGATGTATAGACACACACAGTCATATATTTACATATTGTTAATTTTATTTATCAATATAATAAGCAATCCGAAACAAAACACTATCATAATATATATTTCAATTAAAAATTTACCTATTTAGACATAATTCATAAATTCCTGTGTACTTGCTTTTTCGCTTTATTAAAGAAATGCTTTAAAATGTTCTCGTTCGTGTTTTTTTCCAGTTTTAAGATTACTTGACACTTAAACAGCACAAAAAAACAGTGAGAGAATCTTTTAGTGTAAAGTGTCTTTTCTTGATAATATATTATTAAATTAAAAGCTTGTTTTAGGGGCTTATTCTCGTATAAGATAAAAAAGTTATGGTAATGCTATTTCACGGGTCTATCTTCGTATGAGTTGGTAGTAATGAATTGTCAAAAGGCTGTGCATTGGCTGTGCGATCTGGTGTTTTACACCTAAAACCTAGCCTACAAAACTTACAAACATCTAACAACAATTTTATCTTCCTAATGTCTCTACTGTTGATTCTTCAGAACAACACATGCACCTTATGTCATGCGTTATTATCGAATTTTGAGTCAAGTGCTCAGGATTTAAAATTGAATAAAAAGTCTTACAATATTTTCTGATTTTATTATATACTTCGAACATGTTTTTCCGAATTATACATGATTGTATTTGAACTTTTGTGAAAAGTTATCGTACGATAAATAATGGAAATATTTCAGTACATATGAGAAAAGATGAGAAAAAAAAATGTTTAACTTAACTTTATTTCTTATATTGTCAAGCGGTCGTGAATCGTCTTTATTTATTTATTTATTTATTTATTAATTTTACAAGCCGTCGGTATAATATTAATATTATAATAAGGCTTAAGTCAATATTTTATAGGTTTAATATAATTTAATTAATTATTAGCTATTTATTACTTAATTTATTTACTATAAACCTATTTATATTTACTTAATTATAATTTTTTATTTTTTTTTTCTCTTTAAATATAACTAGTTTGTTTGTTACAAGTGTTTTTAAAATTTTAATAAGTAATTTTAATAAGCTTTACAATACATACTTTTACAATATTAACAAATTTTAGGTTATTTTATGATATTTTAACAAATTTAAGTATCTTATATTATTGTAATTATTATTATTATTAATATTATCATTATCATTTTTATTGTTATTGTCAAATATTTAGTAAAAATTTTGCATTGAGAGTTTGCTATTTTTTATTGAGAACTTGTATTTCTATAAATTGTTATTGAATCGTATAATTTTATTGTCAAGTTCAAATAAATTGAATGCATTGTTCCAGAAAGAGATAATATTTATAGCGGAATTTAACTAAATAGACCTTCTGTTCGTATAGCTTACCAGATTATATTTCTTGATTTTGTTTATATCTTTATTTATTTAATTACATTTTGTTAAAAGTTTAAATCTCATAATCAAAAAAATATTAACATTTGTGATACAATAATTTAGTATCGTTTCACAACTGATTTCAGAATAAAATCTGAAATTAGTAAAGAAAAGTGCGTATTTATTATACATTATGCTTATATAAAATAATATTCTTATTTAATAATATTATGTAATGAAAATGATCATGTTTAGAATTTATTGAGTAAGAATTCAGAATTTATTGAGTAAGAATAGAATAGTGCCGTTTATTAACTATAGTTTTGACCAATAGTTACGAATTATAAAAAATGATTTAGATTAGCATTCATTGTAATATTATATGAAATTATATTTTCCAAGTGAGTTAAAATGCATTCTTAAAGCCTATATTAAGAGAGTATAAGAGTTTCTCTCATACGTAGCTTTCTCGTGGTCTAGTGGTTAGAGCTTTTGCTTTCCAACCAGAAGGTTTGAAGTTTGATGCAATAGTGATATCGGTTTTCACGTGAAAATATAGATGTAAATATGCTTCCAAGTGAAAATAGCCCACCCTTGACATTGTCTTATTCAATTAAAAATCATCATTATCAGACGTTGCAATCGGTAAATAAACGGAAGTCTTTGAAATTCCATAACAAAAGTATTATCTTTCGTTGTGAGCACTGTTGTTTAGTTTACGACACCTTAATATAATTTTGAAGTATTTAATTGTTTTGTAAGATATATTGTTAATTTTAAGTTATATTCAACTTTTTTTTCATATAACCTCTATTAAAACTTACATTAGGGTGGGGTAAAAATGACCACAAGAGCCTTTACCTTGGAAAATGTGTAAACCATGGTATCTTAAACTATAGGTCGCGACACATACATATCTTTATATAACATCATTTACATTTTTGTATGTTTTACAACTAATTCTAAAACTACCTAATAAATAAATTATCTAAAAATATTATTTTCTCTTTCTTTTATATTTGCGTGGGGTCGTCAAGAAACTTGCAATCATAAATAGGGTCGCAAATGACAAAAGTTTAAGAAGCCCTGGTGTAAACAACGAAAACTATTAAATAATGAGGTAAATTTAGTTGAAAAAGCAATTTTACAAGAAATGATTTACATAAATACTTATTTTAACTATGAAGATCATTATTTTTGACGAAATACACTAGATCAAGGCTATATACAGTCTTATCACAGTAAAAAAAATATTTTACATTGGTTGGATAATGTAGTTATTTTGATAAATCCATATAAATTAAAAATGAGACCCCTCCTATGGGGTATAAAAGACCACGTGACAAATTTTTACAAAAACGCAAAAAAAACACATTTTTACAATTATACTGAGAGCTTTTACTAAACATAGTCAGGTAGTTGTTTGCTTGTTCGATATGCGTTATTTGTTTGTTGTTGTGATATAATTGGTTTTGTTTTCACAATATGATTGCTCAAAGTCAAATTGAACCTTTGTGCCCCTCCCTACCCTATATTTTAGGTATAACAATACATTGGAATTTATTGTTTTCCAACTTGGCATGCCAAATTTGTTAATTTTAACTAACTATATCTAGTTATTGTGTACAGTAGCTTCTTATCATCTCAAATACTTTACGTAATTTTCAAATGCGTATGATATCGTAAAACATACAAAAATATTAAATATTATCTTATATTTTTATTGCCATTTGCAGTGGAACGTCTCGCTTGATAGATTTAAAATAGAGATATCATTATTCACTCGGTTTTATATTGTTTTCGAACTAACTCATCGAGCATAGTGCCCTAATGCATAATTTATATACACCATTTTTCAAATTCAATGTGAATAAGTGTTTCACGTTTTGATATCATCCCAGTATTTTTATAGTATAAATTTTTTATGAACCTGTTCATTTTATATTCAGAATACTTTTTTTAAATAAACTGTTACAATAAATGTACTTAAATTTTTATTGGGATGAATGTGATTTGAAAATTTTCCAAAGTGTTTTTTTAAATAATTTATTTGCTCTATGTATACATATGTAAGTTTTGTGATCCATGGGGTAAAGGCATGGTGAGTACGAAACTGGCCTGGACAACCTGACATCATGCAGTAGTGATATCTATTTTCACTTCAAAATATGGATCAAAAATATGTTTTCAATTGAAAATAGCATATTTCGGGCACTACGGGAAATGACAATCGCAAATCTTTCGCACTATTCTTCCCTGAATCAAATTGGTTTTCCACTCAGTTCACAGACCTGCCTTAGGGCAATACTACCCATTATTTTATTTATATATATATATGTATATTGGTATTAGGTTATTTATTTTAATAACCTAAATAATTTATAAGGAAATGACTAACGCGCCTTTAAGGAGGGGTATATTAAGATATCACGTGTATTTGTTTTTTACATGTATTTGTTTTTCACATATATTTTTTTTAAATCCTAATATTTTCAAAAAAAATCCAAAAATTTTACAATTTATCTCGTAACTAAAAATACACGTGACGTTTGGTGGGGGAGGAGGGGTAATTTTGAATATCACCAAGGGAGAGGGGGGAGACCAAAAATCCTTAAAAAATCGATCATGTGATTAATGGACGCCCCATTATATTATTATAAAAGGGCAATTTGTGCAAAAGTGTTTTACTCTATATTAACAGTTTATAGTTTTATAAGTATCAACATATCCCACTAATAGCGTATTATACTCATTATTAATTACATTTAATAAATTAATGATTTGCATTTTCAGTAAAGCGAAATTGTTCGCTTCGTGCATTCATTTATGAAAATGTCCTTGTATCGAAGTTTCCTAAGATACTCTAAATCCCCGTACAAAGGATTATCCAAGCCGGCTGAACGACCGATACGAATTTTCTTAATACATATAATCCATTAAAAGTTAGCAACTTATCATTCTGTAATACCAGCACAGATATATTGCCCACTTAATACTATAATTTTGCTTGAATAACGATTCATTATAGTTTTAGTATTTCCGGCACAAATTTCATTGAAATTGTCGATTAAGTTTTTAACTAAATTTTTAACTGAAATGAAAATAATTGCTATTATGTTATGACGAGATTTTAATGAGGATTTAGATCATGAGCTTGAGTGTATGATCAATAATGTTACAAACTAGTGGGGCGCATGGTATGGTGCCTTAAGGCAAATTGCTGGAACTTCCGTACCAAAAATTATTATTTTTTTTAAAAACGATTAACATTTTTGAAAAAAATTTACTTCGAAAGAATTAGATTTTTGAGAAACTATAAATTTGACCAAAAATTACTTTTTTTGAAAAAAAAATTATTGAAAAATAATGTTTTCTTTATTTTGACATATTTTGGAAATTCGGAACTTTTTTTCAAAGCAATCGTACTGCTTTAACTGCATAGAGACGAAATGTCAAAGCGCGTAAGCGCCGCGTCGCCATATAACGGATAAACATTGGTACGGAACTCATAGGTATGTAAACAAAATTTATACTTATTGTTAAAATCTCTATAAAATATCTGATAATTTGATGTGCATATGTCTAATGATCATTTTTGACCGTGAAATAGCATTTTTTTTTACTTTTTTCCAATACAAGTAAAATGTTTTTTGAATTATTAAAATCGGACGCCCCGTTCTCTTAAAAAATGAATTACCATTTTTGGCACATTTTGCCCCGTATCTTCGGAACGGCTAGACCTGCCTTTGCCAAAAACTAATCAGCACGTCTCTTTATCAATACGAATCGAACGTTTTTTGAATTAATCAAATTGGTTGATCCGTGTTCCCGAAATCGTCGACGAAAATTTGTATGCGAACACACCCACATACACGCACATACACACTCTCTCTTCACACACACACACATACATCAATTTTTTCTAAGGTATGCCAAAATATTCAGAAACCTTTGAAACGTAAAGATATATAAAAATTTTCATTTTCGATTTTTTTGCGATTACTATAACTTACCCTACGGGAAGTTAACTAGTGGTGCATGGCATCGTGCCTTAAGGCAAACTGCTGTTACTTTCTGTACCGCAATTTAAAAGCATTACATTTTTCTGAAAATTTTGATTTTTTGAAATCGATCACGCTGCGTAGCTATTTTAGAGACCAAATATCGAATCCTGTAAGCGCCGCGTCGCAATTCTACAGTCAAACATCATAAATCTTGATACGGAACCCATTTTAGAAGTTGTAAACTAAATTTGTACTTACTATTAAAATCTCTGTAAAATATTTTATTCGATTATATTCTAAATAATTCGATGTCTATATATCTAATGCTCTTTTTTGACGGCCAAATGGCATTTTTTCAAACTTTGGATGTTAATTATCAACAAGTTCCTCTGCAGTGCTGTTTAGATCTGATAAAACATCAATAGTACCTAATTAGTATCATTACATGTGTATACTTATTCGTACCATTCACTTCATTTAGTTTCAAAGTATTAAGTTTTATTTATTATATATATTTTACTTGATAAAATATTGTAGCCCAAAGATTTAACTTTAATAAAAACTTAAACTTTGCCTTTGGAATTACAAATATGATTATGGCTGTTTATAATTGGAATAAAACATGAATAAATATTTGATGCATACAGTAATGAAAAAACATTTGTTGCTAGCACATTTCGGTTTCTTTATTACAAAAGAAAAGAAATTTAAATAATGTATATTACATGTAATTTTTATTAAAAATGCTTAATGTTTAATAGATTCGAATTTTTTTTAAATATAAGCAATTATGAGGCATGAAAATATATGGCACTAAACTTGAAGTTGAAGATCCGTATTGAGAATGCAAATTTTCACTATCTTTCCATCCCTGTCCTCTTTAATACGCTTCACATGGCGGAGTATAGCGAGTAAGATTTTAGTGTGCTTATTTCTACTCAAGTCACTGGCGGTAATAAACTTGGTGCCTTTTTCATTGTCCAATTCCAACGTTTTAAAATCGTTGTATGATTCTAATTTATCTTTTGGGACTTGGTTTCTGCTCAAATTTAACAAATTATATTTATTAATAAAAGCGTCATTCATCATTTTTATAAAATTATTAAGCGTTTCCACACGCATCCTCCCTCGCATGTACTGTGGTATAGACAAAAATTCATCAGGGTTGAAGAGACAAATTTCTGGTATTCTATCAGAAGACATTTTTTTAGCAACAGCTATAAGGCACTAATTTTACTTTGAGTCACAGGACTGGATCCACTATGTGAATTTTGTCTTTCAGATAGTGTTTCAATTTTATACATTTACTCTAGTCGCACTTGACTTATTCTTATTTTCAACCGAATTGCGGAGATTTACTCATACTGATAGTCGCACTTGGCGTATAATTTTTTTCAGTTACAGAACTTGATCCTTTTTGTCCTTTAGACAAGGTCTTCAATTGCAGAGATTTACTGACGGATGACGCATTATTGTCAACAGCAACAGATATCGAACTTCTCAGTTGTTCAAGACGCATTCTATTCTCGTAGTTTTCTCAAAGTATCGCGCAGTTCATTCTGCTTACATTGTTCTACGCCAGTTCTTTTATTTCTTCAATTATTTTTAGTTTCTTTTTCAAAGAGCCCATCTGATTCACTTAGACATTTTGATTAAATATTTTTATTTATTGGTTTGAGCAAATTATATTGATATTCGCAAAATGACCCGAATAATGAAACCGAAATGTGTTTGTCTTTTTTGTTTTTTTAATTTGGATGTCAAAAACTTTTGTTTAATCATTGAGTAAAAATATGCCATCTGGAAAATATTAGAAATTGTATGTTGTTATTATTAATTGTCAAAATGATTATTGATATATATATATATATATATATATATTAGGGTGGTCCTTAAAATGGTTATTTTCGAATTTCCTTGCTCACAGGGGCTCAAATGGTTCCAAATAGATAAAAAATAATTCTCTGAAAGTTTTAGCTCTTAATATTAACGTTTCGATAGAGCGCAATTCAATCAAAGTTTTATATGGAAATAGCATGGAAAAATTTTCAATAATTTTAAAAATGTTTTTTGAATGTAATTTAGCGAACAAATGAGTGAATAAAACTCATTCATTTGTCGCTAAGTTATACCTAAAACATTTTTCTAAGTTATACCTAAAACATTTGTTGTTTGAAGATGTTTAATAACGACTTTTCGGAATAATTTGTAGTAGTTTTAATAATCTGTAATAACCATCATTAATTAATGTTAATCAATAATTTTAAAAAACATTGTTTTTGATAGAATAAACCTGATGATGGAACGTATCTAGTTCCGAAACGTCGTTATTAAACATCTTCAAAAAACAAATTGTTTTTTATTATTGGATTTACTGTTCTTATATATATAACAGATTCAATCTTCAGGACAATATATCAAACAAAAAAATAAACGTATATAAATAATATTATTTAGTTTCGGCATTTTATCAACTGTTTATTTCTAACAGCATACGTATTATTTTATGGCGTGTGGTCAGCGTACCACGTTTGATCAATGATTATTTTATTTTATTTACTCTTAATTTCTCTTAATTCGTATTTCAACAAACTAATAATAAGATTAAATTATTTAGTTGTTTGTAAACCTAGCTACAAAAACAAGAAACATTCTCACAATTTTTAAATATTCTTTTTAAGAATGTGTGGAATTTGTTTACATCGCAAAAATGTGAATATCTCTTCGTTAAACCGGAGAGCGTAATTAAATTCTCAAAGTGATTATTTTGTCACTGTGAAATTTTTCAGTTATGCTAAAAATGATAACCTTGAATTTTTATTAAACGTTTGTATTAATTTTAGCAGGTAAATTCATTTGAACTTCACCAGGGACATCTACAAGATAGCATAGTTAAGTTATTAAAATATTTTTTATAACATATTTGCGATAGATTTAATTTTGAATCTAATTTATATAACTCTGGCAGAATTTATTCAGCAAATAATAAATTTCATAAACGTTGTATTTGATTCTAAATTTTAGTTTGTTTAAACATATATATCTTTTGAACCAAAACTTATTATTGTACATATTAAAATTATGATACTAATGATACTAATGATGGTTTCTGAAGACATCCCAAGTTGCATTTAGATATAATAATAGATGTAAGTGACAAGTGAAGTGACAACGAAAGGTTATAAATATTGATTTTAAATCTGAACCATTAAATAGTTTTTTATCGGATCTCAAATATTATTCATTTGATATAAACTTATTATACTATAAAAGCCTATGAATATATTTTAACGAAATATAACAAAACATAATTTTGTAATGTAAACAAGTAATTTTTTGTTGTTTTTGTTGTCCATATTTCGTCTTAGTACAGTTAGATTTTTTTTATCTGTTTAAATTTCACACAAAAAGGACAAGTAATACATGTCAAATAAAACAGAACTAATTGCTGGTAATTAACTACTAATGTTCAACTTGCAGCAATATAACAAACCCTAAAAATACCGGTATTTTTACATAAGCGCTATTTGATACATATTACACTCGAATTGAAATTTCTCGGAACAAATTTATCTTTAAATTAATATTAAAATATTTTCTCGACTCTTCAATAAACTGAATATTTATTGCTTTCCAAAGAGCTTCATATCTTGTCTAAGTAAATAAATTCGAATTAATAAATAATGATGTTTATTTAATCTTATATAAAAATGTAACGTTTTTTTAAAGTGACATTTTATACTACGTAATCTTTTTTTCTAACTTTATAAATATCAATCATAAAAATACTAAATATTTTTGTTTTTTATTACAAACATATAATAATATTTTACGTTACGCAGCTTGAAAATAATGAAAATAATAAGGTAAAGATTTCAACAATTACAGTATGTAATCATTTATCTTGATAAAGTATCGTATCTTAAATTAGTATAGAAAAATGACTTTTTTAAAGTCTTTGAAATATTGGAAATTATGCTGATTTAACACATTGGATACAGACAATACAATTTATTATAATAATGTATGATGATTTTTTATGAATTTTCGTCTTTATTACTCATGCGTTTGATTTTGATGAAAAGTACTCAATATACTCGATACTGATGATGAGTTAATTAAATTGGATATAATTTTGTTCAAAAAAAATAAACTCATTGTTTAGTTGTATATAGTTGTAGTTGTATATATAATTTTTAACTTCCCGTAGGGTAAGTTATTGTAATGAGCCGAAAATCGTAATTGAAAATTTTTACATTTCTCGACGTTTTGAAGGTTTCTGAACGTTTTGGCATACTTCAGAAAAAATTGATGTGTGTGTGTGTGTATGTATGTATGGATACAAATTTCCAGTCACGTTTTCGGGCGCACGGATCAACCGATTTGAATGGTTCAAAAAACATCCAATTTCTATTGATAGGGAAAAGAGCTAATTAGTTTTTGGCGAAGGCAGGTCCAGCCGTTTCGGAGATACGGAGCAACGAGTGCAGAAAATAGAAATCGACTTTTTGAGAGAACGAAGTATCCGATTTGAATGATCTAAAAAACATTCAATTAGTAATGATTGGGATAAGTGTTTATTAGTTTTCGGCAAAGGCAGGCCCAGCCATGTTGAAGATATGGAGCTAAATATGTGAAAAATGGCATTTTTTGAGAGAACTAAGCGTCCGATTTAAATGATTCAAAGAACTTTCTGCTTGTCTTAACAAAATAATTGATTTTGGAAAAAAAAATTGTATATATATATATATATATATATATTGTATATCGAAAATAATTCAGATTTTATTTTTATTCTGACTAAAGTTCTAATATAACTTAAACAACTAATTTTAACTTTGCAATTCAGTTTATATAATTCTTATAAATATTAGACAATATTACAATATTTATAATAATCTATTTTAAAACATTTAATATTCCTCGATTATTTTGTTACGGTTCGGGAAGTTCCAGCAATTTGCCTTAAGGCACGATGCCATACACCCAACTAGTTTATATTTGTATTAGTAATTTCCAATTTTGTTTTCATTTGTTTAAGATAATAAAAATACCGGTATTTTATCGGTTTTAAAATGAGAAATTACCGAAATACCGGTATTGAAAAGTTTCATCGGCATTGCATTCCCTAGTCACTACCGTATCCTGGCACAACCGCACCCCGTCTCCCCTATATATCCAGATAGAATTATATTAAGAAAAAAGTTAAATGATTGTTGATGACTAAAGGGGTTAAAGGCCTATGCGATAAAGTGTGGATTTAACACACTGGGTGATCAAGTTATTATTTAATATTCCATCCATACGGAATTTAGGAGAGATGAATGTGGAATTCCTCCATATTTCGAAATGTAAATTGAATTAATGTAGTGTTAATTAAAACAAATGATAATGCATATTATCAACATTACGATCTAATCACGAATACCGCGACAACAAATATTTTCCGTTGCCGATGGCACTAATGTGCACGCTAAGCTTTCGCCAGTGCTTTTGATACGCGGGTGGGAGGCTGAAAGCTCGCCCGCCCTAAAATCGATATACCACGAGTCGCACACACAATTACAGATGACCGAGGCTCCACTCCACTTACACCGCACATTATCATGGTCGAGACGACCACGGGACAAATATTTTACTTCGCTAACTAACGACGACGAATTAAATTTTCACTTAACGAGGCGATATTGAAATTGATTTTTGACATTGATTTGAAAATTTGACGTGATGGGATTTAGAGACGTCGGGTTAAAGGCAAATTTGACATTTCGTTATTAACAGCTGATTTAGCATTTGTAACACTTGGTGTGTTATCTTTTTATCTTGCTAGAATTTTTTCTAAAAAAATTATTTTATGAGCTCTGCTTAGCCGAAGTAAAATTCTTGGAAATTTAATAATAATTCTTTGAAACTTTATAATTTAAATATTATTATAAGTTATGATATTCGTTTTTTAAATTGAAATGTTGAATTCACCCTTTATAGGACGAATTTTTGTTTTACACCCAAAAAATTGGGAGAACAAAAAATCAGTAATTATAGGTATACATATGTAAATGCAAAACAAAATTTTTTTTTTAAATATTTTTTTGATATTAATGAATTATGTGAATTTCAAGTCAAGAATTAAGATTTATGCATCTCACGAAAATAGCCATAATTATTTGGTAAAATTTTGGTACATAGGGCGTTGAGGGGTTAAGAGGAGCTTTTGGATTTTTTTTCTTATCAAATTGAATTTGAATTAAATTAAATTACGTAGTTAACAATGCAATAAAAGTACTAAAAATAATGCTTTGAGAAAAATATTTTTTTTTTTATAATTTTATTTGAACAGCGATCAGAACTTATGGGTTCTATGAGCTGTTGTGATGATATTTTACAAACTACGTTTGTTTTATTATAGATGGCAACCCAAACAGTTACCACATCTCTGTATGATAAATTTTTATTACAATCTCTGTAATAGGGCAAGTATGGTACAACAATGCCGGGTGAGGGCTATTTTCACTTGGAAACTTATTGCTATTTTTATTTCCAAGTGAAAATCGTTGTCACTGTTGCCTGACAACAGGCTGCTCGAAGTGGGTATCGAACCCGGGACCTCTGAAACAAGTCCCGCTGCTCTTAACCGCTTACCTACGGGCGAGCCCTGAGAAAAATTTGAATATATTTTAGTTGTAGTACTATTGAACAATATGCAATAACTTACCATTTGTTCATTAGTGTCTAATAATAACTGAATTTTATCAATATTTATATATAGGTGTCAACTGTCATTCTGAATCGAATGAGATCAAATTTGGAAAAAAGTGTGTGTGTTTACGTTTTCTCAAAAATTGCTGGATCGATTTTAAAAATTTCAAAGCCTTTCGATGTACTTCGATAAGAACTCATGATGATTAGTTTTTTTAAAGATCTGCCAGGCAATTTCTTCGTAAATAAATGTTGAATTTTTTTTGACGATTTTGATGAATATCTGTGTATAACGATAGATTTCCTTTTCTGAAATAACATACTATAATATTATAGGCCTACTATAAGCTCGACTATCATAAAAATTCATCAAAGTTTCAAATACGATTCTAATTGGAATCTATGTCGTTTCATGTTTCGTAGGCAGCTACTGATTACAGTTGACGTGCAAATTTATAAATATGTTTGAAAGACACCAATTGGAAATCGTATTGATTACTTTTTAGTGGAAGCAAAAATTTTATTTTCGAAAATTGTATCTAAATAGCCTAATCTCAATTCTTATTAAGTTGATTAAGTATGCGTATCGGGAAGTTTATGCAACTTGCCTTAAGGTAATACTCTACTTTCAACTAGCTATTAATTTAATTTGAACGAAATAAAATTACAGGATTACTTTAAGAATAAAAATACTGCAAATTATGCGTCAAAGAAAAATATGAAATAATTCATTCACTTTGTCTTTTGTCTTTTTTTTCATCAATATCTAATAATGACTTAATTTAATAACTATATATTTATATAGTGTGAAAGCAATAATGTTGTCATTTTAATATATTAAATTCATTCGAATAAATATCAGGTACAAATTACGCCATTTTGTGAGATCTGATAAACTCGATATAAAACAAAGCTACAGAATTTTTATTATTTTTTTCTGTTTGATATACAAAATCATAATTTTATAGAATACCGAGAAATTAAATTTTAATCATTTCTTTATTTTTTCAAGTTCATTACTAATTTGAAAAATAAATAATATAATATTTAAATTGTAAAAAAATTTAAATTCTAGAACAATATGGTATTTATTTTAATTTACAACTCTTAATTTGCGAATTTATTAAAAACTGAATTATTCGAGTAATATTGATGCTTGATGATAAGCAATCAAGATACAATTGGAGTATTTGCAAGTATATTTTTCTTCACATTTTTTATGAGATGATTTTACACGTTTAAGAAAAATCCCAAGGGTACTTTATCCTTATACAATTCTATGTATATACGATTTATAAATAACGTTTCAAACTATTTCACATTTAACTCTATTAAAATATAAATTTTCTGTTATAATACATAGAAATGTATTACTAAAGTTTTCAATTTATTTATCACGACTTACGAACATAAAATAAAACTGTGGTAACGAAATTACTTTTCGAGTCTGATGATTCTCGTTTCACTCGGTACATTTTCTACAACTTTAAATTTATATTAAATATCTCTATGCAAAGAAGTTTACATAGCGACGAAAATTTTAATAATTTTAATAAAATGTGTGTCTTTGTTGGAAAAGAGCGATTAATTTGAGGAATATTAATGTTGCTTGTTTCTAGTGTTACATATATTTTACTTTTCAGTTTTGCTTTGCATCTACTGTGATGAATTATCAGTTATAATTCTTGCTGTGGCTTTATTTATTCTATACCAATTTAGATAAGGATATTGAAATTCGTGCAAGTAAATAGACTTACTAAAATCAAATATTGAATTCAATCTTTGGTAAAGTGTACGTCTTTGGTACATGCCATTTTCAGACAAGGAGAAGGTTATATATGTAGATTATTGTGGTAAAAATGTATAGTTGTATTTGTGTTACTATACTGTATTCAAATAACAATAGTTAAAACTAGAGGTGTATGGTATCGTGCCTTAAGGCAAATTGCTGGAACTTCCCGTAACAGAATTGAATATTCGAGAAAAAAAATCAGTAATCAATAAATATTGATCAAAGATTAATAACAATTGTTTTAAACATATTTAAATAGATAATTGTAATCACTATACATTTTATCGTTTATAAAATATACAGTGACGATCTTATCGCTCAAAACACTTGAGAAAGTTTTCACTAGCAAAAGGTACCGAATGAATCCATCTGAGGATATATTTCTTACGATTAGAATAACGCATTTGAAATATATACATTTTCAAACTGAATTGTAAATTTAAAATTTATATTTGAAGTATAAAACTTTGTATATTTTTGAAAATTTTGTAACTTTCTTGAACCGTATAAGTAAACTTCAAAAATTAACAATCTTGGTACGGAACCGAAAATTGTAGCAAAATTAGTACTCATTTTTAATAACTTTATCAAATATCTGATAATTTGCATATGTCTAATGATCATTTTTGACCGCCAAAATTCATTTTTTTTTACTTTTTCCTCTGTATCTTCAAACCCCTAGACCTGCCTTACCCAAAATTTTATCAATTCTTTATTTCGTGAATACAAGTAAAATGTTTTTTGAATCCGTTCTCTCAAAGATTGAATTACTTTTTTTGGCACTTTTTGCCCCGTATCATCGGAACGGCTAGACTTATCTTTGCCAAAAACTAATCATATTCATTTTTTCTGAGGTATACCAAAATGTTCAGAAACCTTCAAAACGTGAAGAAATGCAAAAATTCTCAATTTCGATTTTTAGACGATTACAATAACTTACTCTACGGGAAATTTGTTTTTTTTTTAAAATCAGAATTACTAACTTCTAGTAAGATTTTTATCATTAGATTATATGTTATATTATATCTTATATTTTTCGCTTTCAAACTTTTTGTAAAAAGTTTTCATAATGTTTGTTATTTTTCCAAGTTCAGGTTATTAATGTAAGAGGCTATTTTAAATCGCTTTCAGAATTTTGTATTCAGCGATTATTTCATTCATAACTTATTGTTTCATATGAGCATACTCTTTGTACATAACATATTCAGATATTTGATCTGATAGTTGTAATTTTATTATCAAATTTGAGCGAAAATTCAATTTGAGTCTATGCTTTTTGAAAACTCGGGACAATACGGGACAAAAGATCCAAATCTGTTGAAAAAAATCCCGGGAACAATGTGCAAATTCGGGATTGTCCTGGCCAAACCGAGACGTAGGGTCACCTTAATTAATACTAATTTTATGTATTAAAAACGAAAGCAATTAAATTAAAAACAATTAAAGTGTCAAATATAAAACACCTTTGAACTTTTATATGAAAGCACTTTCACAACATTTAAAATTGTTTATAAATTTGATGGTACATATTAGACAGACGTAAAATGGTGTTTCATCAACCAATATGTTCAATGTTGAGTGAAATGCATTACAAAATGCAATAAAGGAAGAGAAATAGAATAAAATTAATTGAGTCTATTTCTAAAAGGAAACTTGCTTCGGAGGGGAAAGTTTGAAAGGTTAGATGAGACTTGTAACTATGGGGAAGATCTGCCAAAAATAGAATTTTCGTGTTTGAATTTAGGTGTCATTCCTAAATGGAAACGTACCCGTGCCGTTGATTCCAAATGTAGAAATCTATTCAGGAGATTTACTTATACCTATGTACTGATTTTAAATTAGATTTTACGACATCCTTAGGAGGGTTCCGTTCTAGAAAAAGTCGAAGTTGCTCTGACCGTTGATGGTAACGGATAGAGTTGAATTCCAACTTTTATTTATTCCTTATCTACTTTTTTATCGTAAAATGATAAATTAATAAATTATGGAATAGCGAAATAAATCATCAAATATTTGTTATTTATATATGTTTATTTATTTAGACCCGTTTGTCCACTAATTTGTCAAATGTCTCTTTACTGAATGTAGTCAAAGTATAAGACTAGCCATTCACTAACATAACTGTTACTGTCTCTAAAATAATAAATAGCGTTTTTTTTATCTCTGACAAATACATAAATCACAAAGAACTGATTTTCTTTATTTTTTGTATACTTAAAGGTCCGTGGGTAAAAAGTCTACTACCAATATTTCAAAAACAAGTAGAGTAAAGAATTTTTTAACAACAATATTTGAAAGTAGAGGGAAAAAGATGTAAACCATCCATCACCTTGATTTTTAGCGTAAAAGTATTTTCTTTCTATTGTTAGTTTTTTTGATTGTGAGCACTTTTATTTAGTTTACGAGACTCTAATGTAATTCTTAATTGTACGTTATTTATTTAAGATGTTATTATTATAAGATGTATTGATATTTTTAAGTAAGCTTCAACAGTTTTTTATATAACCCCTTTCAAAACTTATATGCGGATGGGATAGAAAGGACCACCTGAGCTTTTATCCTGGAAGAGGTGTAATAAAAAATTGTAAATAAACAAGTAAATCAGTTAAAAACAGTAAGTTCACAAGGGATAAGTTAAATAAATAGTTGTTCCAAATCTGCTGACCTGTCTGAAAAAGTACATCAGTCAAATCATCAATTTTAAACGGAATAAGTTAAATAAATAGTTGTTCAAAATTTTCTTTGATACATATTCTTTTCTTCAAGGCGTTATACACAGTCAGAAGACAAAAAAGTGAATTATCGAAAAAAATCTGTTAAATTTATTGATCCAAAAATTTATGAACATATTATGGTAAGCTTTAACTATATTTCAAGACTTATTATTACTGATATCAGTGAATAATATTGGAAAAGAGGTACAGCTGATCTCCGGGATCTCATCTCGAAAAAGACGTTTTGTGGTGACCACTGTATTTCTGAACTGGATTTTTCATGATTAAAAAACAGATTTTGTTAAAGCAATGTAAAATCTAATAATTAATTGAAGGAATAAGCAAAATAAAATTCTGTAAACTGGCATAAAGAAATCTAAAATTTTGTAATAGTTTTAGAAACGTTCAGTATTTTTAACTTTTTATACAAGATAATATATATTTATTGGTGCTTGCCATATATAATTAACACCGATTCAATTATAATTGAAAAAAATGTATCCAAAATCCAATACTGATTTGGCTATATTATGATTAATATTAATAGTCATTACAAATAAATTATTTTATAATATTAATAGGATACCCATAGATAATACCCTAGTTATTGCAATACGTTATAATACAGGCATACATTTGGATACTGCTTTGCATAATATATTTTAATAAATAATAATAAATATATTCAATTAAATATATTAAATAGCATTATGTGCTAAATATATAATTTTGTTAAATATGATATTAATATCATATATGACTTGCGGGTAAAATGGTGCAAACAGGGTCCAATGTCTTATTTTAATTTGGAAAGGATTTTGCGAAGTGCAAAATATAAACTTCGTGAGCATATCTTGAACTCATATTTCGTCAGTTATTTGAAAACTGGAAGAAATTTATAATCCGAAAATTTTGAACAACTAATTATTAAACTGATCTTTTTTAAAATTGCTGTTTTTATCTGATTTACTTTTTCAGGCAGGGCAGCATATTTGGAGCAACTATTTATTTAACTTATTCTTTGTAAACTTACTGTTTTTAACTGATTCACTTTTTTATTTACAATTTTTTATTATTTACACCTCTTCCAGTGTAAAAGCTCAGGTGGTCCTTTCTACCACACCCATATGTAAGTTTTTAAAGAGGTTGTATAAAAAAACTGTTGAATCTAACTTAAAAATAACAATACATCTTATAAAATGATTATATAACGTACAATTAAGAATTACATTAGGGTACACCATGCTTCAAATTACAATTATATTTATATTAAAGTTGATATAGGATTTAGTAGAAAGTAGTCGGTGACAATAAGTTAAGTGTTGACATCCCATACCCAATGCTTTATTTTATAAATTCTGTCGATTCTGAACAAGATATTCTACTAAATCTGTGTCATCATCCAGGATATCGTATCATGAAATATTTTCTATAAAGATAGTTGCATCGACTACTCTTTCAGATACCAGTTAGCCTATGTTCTTGTTTTTTTTGAGAAAGTGAAGGAAATAAATTCAAACACTCTTGTTGAAGATATCTGGAACTAAAAAGGTGTATTTTTTGCATACATTATGCGACACTACACACGTACTAGTTCTGCATTCATATTTCTTCTATGCGCAAACTGCAGCTATGTTTGCACTCGCTGTGCATATTTACTTTGCTCAAACACGTGGCCAAACTACGTGAGTAGATTGCTCCGAAATTTTCATTTAAAATATTTACTTTCAATTATATAGACGAATTGAAACGATGGAAATTGAAACTTTAAATTATAACTGATTCGGTATTATTTCAAAGACTAAATTTAATTAAACAAAGCATGAGAATTGATCAAAAATACGACTACCACTTCCAATATTGCGGGCAAAGTAAATTTGATTATCAATTTGTGTTTCTCGAATATATATTTGCAAATACACAGAATACTTTTGATTATTTTATCAGTTAATGAATTTATATTTTGCTGATTATAAAGATAGATAATTCATCAATTTCTATTAGTAAATAAACGGTATTGGTTAATTTAATTATTGATTAGTGAAGTCGAAGTTTTGTGCATTTATCAAATTGCAAATTACAGAGATAATAAATTATTAAAAGTCATTATGTAGTAATACTGAAAAAACTAAATAGTTTATAATAATCTGATTATTTTATTCAAATGTGAAAACTAGTTTTGAGGAAATTTATTTATTCAAATCCATAGGTGTATTATTTTTTGTTTATATAACGAATTATTACTATTATTACAAAAAATTACACGGCTAATTGAGATTCTACTGTATTTTTTAACTGATTTTTTTAAAAAAAAATCAAAGATTTTCAAAAAAAATTAAAAAAGTACACTTTTATTTACTAAATATACACGTGATGTTTGGCGGGGGAGGGGGTGTAATTTTGAATATCACTATGTATCACCAAGGGGAGGGGGGGGTCCAAAAATACTTAAAAATTTATTCACGTGATTAACGGACGCCCCCAAAACGGTTTGACCGATTTTTATGAAATTTTATAATCGCGATTAGTGTGAAATATTATAATTGCGATATATTAGTATGAGAATCGGCCAACTACTATTTTTCATTTTTTATTTAACCCTAAAGTGGCGAAGGTTGGTCACACTTAAGATTTTTTTTTTAGTTTTTGAACTTTTTTTTCATGTTATTTTTTATAATTTGTAAATAAAAAATACATACAGTTCTTAATTTTCACCCTCTTACCACAAACCACTATTTCGAAAAAGTTAATTTAGTCAGTCAATGAACTTCATTTTAGTTTGTGACTTCATTTTAGTTCAAATTTTTTTGAGTTTATGAAAAAGCTTAATTTGACTTAAAAAAATAATTTAAACTTTTATTAATTGCTTGTAGTAAGAGCACAAAAATTATAATCTGAATATACAAATTTGAGTTTTTGAGGGAAATTAGGCACAGTAAAAGTACCATACAAATCTATGGAAAAGCTGTCATTTTTTAACAGAGTTTTTGAAATTACAGTCGATTCGATTGGACCCACGGCATAATTCAAAAATGAATTGAATTTGAATTTTTAAATATGCCAATTCAATTTAAATGAGATGGTTTGAGATTAGGCCAGCACATGCAATGTCTATCAATATGCCTGAAGAACATTTACATGTGTCATGCTTTGCAGTGGGTAAACCAACCATTCATATAATTTGTGTTGGCTGCCCTTTTAGCTTACACTTATACATTAGTTAGTTTGTTAATTTTATGCTTGATTTTTTTAGAAATACTTTTATGGCTAAACGTTTGCCGGGCCAGCTAGTATATTTATGTGTATTTATAAAACATAACTTAAATTGTTGTTATTAATGTCGTTTTAAAACAATGTAGACGTAATTTTAGTAAATATAAATAACGTGGATTTTACTCATAATTTGCCCAAGGGAGATATACCATGATCAAATATTGATCACTAATATTGTAGTTTCTGTTTTTAATATAATTTGAGCTTTGAATAATTATTATTATTGTTATTGCTAAAGGGTATAATTTTCAACAAAAGCTATTGATAGTGATACATTTGTGATCTACTTTGACCTAACTGCATTTTCTATTTTATATTATTTAACTAGGGGTGAATGACAAATATACTCGTCATGTGTATAAATTTTTGACCATTGTCTATTTAGAATGCAATGTTTGCAAAAAAAAAGAATTTTAGGTTATTTAGAATTTTTTGAGGTTATGCCGGTATAAAATAAATAGTTGTACGTGGCATTATACCTCAAAATAAAATTTTACTTTGATCCTGACGACACAAAACTGTGCGCAAATTTCAATGAGCACGCCACAGTTAACTGGTTAATATAAATATTTTTTATTATTATTATTATTATATATTAATAGTGTGTCAAGCAACTTATTCAAATTCAAAGAGGAGGAATTTTGGAATTAACACAAATTAATGGTCCATTACTCCTCCCTAAAATCATTTGGTTCATACACGATTGTGAGGCATTTATGCAATAGGCAATTTTGCCGTTTCGGAGGCATGGAGCGCAAAGGGTGTAAAAACGATTATGCAGTTTTTGAGATTAATTCAAAGAACATTTTGCTTAAGTAAACTGTGTGCAAAAAATGCAGTTACAGATAATTTAGTAATTTTCAAAAAAAAATTAAATTTTGAAAAAAAAATCGAAATGTTTCATCATTTTTTTTAAAAAAAACCTAATTTTGAAAAATTAAAAAAAATCAAATTCTTACAAAAATTTGAGAATATTTCGAAATTTTCAAAAAATCGAATATTTTCAAAAATTTCCAAATTCTCAAAAAATTAAATAAATACGTTTTTTTAAAAAAAATCCCAAAATTTCAAAATTTCGAAAAAAAATCCTGAATTATCAAAAAAAATCCTGAATTATCAAAAAAAATCAAATTAAAAAACTGACAAATATCGTATAAACATACACAAAGTTGTTTGTAGAATACGCTCGTCTCCTAATTTGCCTTAAGGCACAATGCCGTGCACCACTAGTTTACTATTATTTAATATTTACCCATTTCGCCTCTGTCTCACCTCAGTAAGATATACACGAATGCATGTCAATGCGGAAACAAGTTATGGAATGAATTTTTTGTTTGCTTTTTTGGTTCAAGAACACTCTGTTCTATATCGAGAGGCGATAATAAGGAAGATGGTGGGAGATAGACTTAACAGTTCTAGAAATTCTTTCATTTCAACAAACGACCTCAACCTGCAAGTTTTTAGTGTTTAGATTTCAGTTTCTAGCTTGGGGTCTCTGTTTGTTGACACGAGTTTATCGTTAAAATCGTCAATTTTCTTCAATTTGAATTCGTGCCAGGATTTGTTTTGTGAACTGTGATTTATATAAAATTGGGGGCGTCTATTTTTGTTGGAAAAGTCGGTATTGGTACTAAAATATACTGCTTTTGAATTACTTTCTTGTGTCAAGTCGACGGAGCGGTAGTTCATCTCGGGCTCGGAAAGAAAGTTTGTTTTGTTCAGTGTCATTGTCTCTCTTAGTTATTTATTTTGAAAATAAACATAGTGTTTAAATTATTTTATAAGAATAGTTTAATACATCTGAGTTGTGTTTAAAGTTTTGTGACATATACGAAGTTTATACTAGTTTTGTTTGTTCCGGATTGTCTTACTACATTTGCGAATTATGGCTCTTTTGCATCAGGTATTCATAACTTTACATTTATTTATTTATTTATTTATTTAAATATATAGCCCACAGATTTCTCCAAGAGGACTCAAAAATACAATTATTTGACATAATGAATAACAATTGAAATATACACAAAATTACAATATATAGTTAGTAACATAAAATGCTAAGATAAAATTTCATATAATGCAGAATGTAACAATAATATTTATAAACAGAAAATAATGAGATATTTGAAAGAAAATAAAAAGATTAACTTGTGCAGATGGAGATTATTTGATTAGGTGATGTGTTGTGAATGTCTATTTCATTATTAATTAAGTTAAAGTTAGAGGACATTAGTAAAATTGGCGAATTTAAGAGAGAATTAGATTTAGGGGATAATTGAAAAATAATTGTGAACGCGAAGATAGCCTTGGAACATTAAAGGATAGTTGATTGAGAATAGGAGGACAGTCTATAGAATTATTACAAAGCTTAAATAAGAACATAATTGTACAGATAAATCGACGTGAGGCAAGGGAAGGAATACCAAATTCTTTTAGTAAAGTGTTGTGGTCAAAGCCACGTTCAGGGTAAATTTTATATATTTTATAATAAAGGTATTTCAGAAATTTTCGCTGAACCTTCTCTATCGCATCAGAGTTGTTGATATGATGAGGATACCAAATAATCGAACCGTATTCTAATTTTGAACGTACAATAGAATAGTACATGCAAAGAAGTGCATTGGTAGACTTAAATTGTTTACAATTTCTTAGTATCAAACCTAAAGATTGATGTGCTCTATTACAAATATCAGTAACATGATCTGTGAAAAACAAACCAGAATCAAATAGAACACCTAAATCGGAAATTTTATTACATCTATCAATGCTGGTGTTAGAAATTTTATAATCAAAAAGTATTGGAACGCGCTTATGTGTAAAACTAAGAATCTTGCACTTTGATATATTTAGATGTAATTTGTTATAGATACACCAAGATTGGAAAAGGTCAAGTTGAGACTGTAATAATAAGCAGTCATCAATAGAATTTATTTTGAGATATAGTTTCAGATCATCTGCAAATAATAAATGTGGACAGTTAATAGTATCAGAAATGTCATTAATAAAAATAATAAATAATAGTGGACCAAGAATGGATCCCTGAGGAACTCCTGAACTAATATTTTCAATGTTGCTCAAGAATCCATTAAGAAAGACAAACTGCTTGCGATTATGAAGATAACTCTTGAAAAAGTGAATAAGTGAAGAATTAAGACCAATCTTAGATAATTTAGTAAGGAGAATGTTATGATCAATTTTGTCAAAAGCTTTACTGAAATCAGTGTAAATAACGTCAACTTGTCCATTGATGTCAAGATTCTCAGCTATATATTGTTTAATACAAATTAAATTTGTTATCGTAGAACGGGCAGGCATGAAACCATGTTGATTAATAGAAATTAAAGTTCTAACAGAAGGAATTAGTTCTCTATAAATAATTTTTTCAAATACCTTAGCAAAGTTTGATAATAATGATATCGGCCTGTAATTAGTAATGTTTGATGTAACACCTTGTTTAAAAGTTGGAACTAATCGTGCAATTTTCCAACAATTTGGAAAAGTGTTTGTACGCAAAGATAGATTAAATAAAAATGCAAGTGGATCAGATAGAGTAGATGAGCAATCACGTATAAAGAAAGATGGAATACCATCGAAACCAAATATTTTGGAGTTCTTAAACTTGCTATTGCATGTTGCACAGTACTAGAATCAATTTCACCTATATCAATCATGATTCTATCATTATGATCAAATAAAATGGGTATGTCAAGTTTAGGCTGATAAACACTAATAAAGTAAGAATTAAATGCATCAACAATAGCATCAGGAGAATCATAATATTTGTCTAGATAGCACAATCTATTAGGAATAATATTAGAAGCAGTTTTATTACGCAAAAAGACCAAAAATATTTAGGATTAAGCGATAGAGAATTTTCAACGTCAATAATATATGAATTATAGGCATCTTTCATAAGTATTTTTATTAATTTCATGTACAATTTAAAATTTTCATAATAGAAAGTGATATTGGTTAACTTGTATTTATTATGATAGTATTTCTTCATACGGAGGTTTCTAATAATATCAGAATTAAACCAAGGCTTAAATTTATTGGAAGAAAATTTCTTTACATTTACATTAAAATGTAATGCAGAAATAATTTTAATATATTATAAATTAATTAGCAAACATACATTGTTTATTGAATGTATTTTATATTTTTTAAAAATATATTATGCTTTGCAGCTTTTTTTCGTTTATCGATAATTTAATTTATTAAGCTATTGTTTTTTATAGGGCCTTATCGTTATTTTTGAGAATGAATTTGATTTTCTGGATAGTGATTTTTGTGAACATTTTTAAATTATATATAATATATATTTATATATATAATAAATATATATAATTATATAATCATAATATGTGAATGTTTCTATTAGTTGATATATTTGAAAGCCAACATTTAGAAACATATCACATATTAGTATTGTTGATACTGATTACATAAACATGATAGTTATTTCTTAAATTTGTTTTGGTGTTAAATTGTATTTAATAATACTTTTATATTAATTGTGTATGTAATCATCATTATTATTTTTTTCTACAATTATTTTATTACAAAATTGCGCATTAAACATTAAGAATAAACTAACTATTTTTAGACCTCCCTTTCTTAATAAAATTCTATAATAACATTGAAATAAACATTTCGTATTGTTAATTACGTTATATTTGTTAATTACATTAAACATCATACTAAACAATAATTATCTAAAGTGATACATATATTTCATTAGTTTTAACTTTTCGAATGAGAAGTTTGTTCTCGCCAGAAAATCCAATTTGCTAGTTTTATGTTTTTTGACGTTCCAAGTCATTTCCGAATTGTTTGACCAAATTAGAAAAAGTATATGTATGTCTGGATATGAGAGAAAATTTGATGTTTTTTTAAAAATGGTTTCAAAAATTTATATGTTATTTAATATATCTAAAATTATATGTATTTTTTGTTGCTTTTTGTGCGTTCAAAACATTTAAGAGTTAAATAAAAAATATAAATTCAAGTAATTATTGTCTGAATAAGTATATATTTCACACTCTTCCATTAAAATCTCATAGGAATTTTTTACTGAAAAATTAAATATTAAAGCATTCCAAACTACGAATATTTCCATATTGTTTATATAAAATACGTAAAATGTTCAACGGATTAATTTTTATTTGGAAGTATCGCATGCCAATAGATAATTATTATAATTATTATAAATAATAAATTACGCTTAATAGCTAGGTGTATACTGAATATTATTCTCAGTTCAGTTAAATATTTCTGTGATTTTTCTTCATTGTATAGGTTCAATTAGTAGTTACTCTTAATGGAAAAAAAATATTATTATTAATTATTATATAAAGCTTAAGTGACAAGGTATATATTTAATCATTTCTTCAATCTAGTTAATTTTTCCTCTGATAATTCTTAAATGAAAGTATTTAATTAATGGATACTTTTAAAAGAAGAAATATCATTATCAATTATTATTAATAATAAATATGAAACTGAAGTGACATGGCATGTACATAACATTATTTTCAATCCAGTTAATTTTTTTTTCATTTTTCTTCAATGGAAAAACTCAATTAGAGGATATTCTTAATGGAACAAATATTATTATCAATTTTAATAATAAATATGAAGCTTAAGTGACATAGTATGTACTTTACCTTATTTCCAATCCAGTCAAATTATTCTCAGATTTTTATTAAGGTTTTTTTTGGATTTAATTAGTAGATAAGAAAAAAATATTATTACTTATTATTATTAAACATTATTAAATACAAGTAATAACGTATATACATAATTATTTTCAGTCTAGTATACATAATATCCTCAGTAAATCTATTTTTGATTTTTCTTCAATTAAAAGATGCAATTAGTGTATACTCTTACTTGCAAAAATATTAGTATTAATTGTTACTTAATGAATAGATTCAAGTAGTGGGGGTTCCTAATGGAAATAATATTATTATTTATTGTTACATAATAACTATATGATATCTATATGTATATATATATATATATATATATATAATTAGCCTCAGTGTAGTTGTATTTTGTTTTTCTTCAAGTGGATACTTGTAATGGTAATAAATATTATTAATAATTTTAAGCCTATTAATAAATTATTATGTCAAAAGGTATATACATAAAAATTATAAATCGTGCTACATTTTTGTCCGATTTTTCATTTTATTTAAATCGAAAGTCGTTATATAATAACTCGTCAATCGAATAATCTTTCTCTTCTGAATCGACTTATCTAATCGACGCTTCCGTCAGGTCCCCTTTTATTTACCTCGTCCGGTTTCAATTTAACAATTAGGT
>NW_020538040.1:31036674-31064360 GCF_003426905.1 Ctenocephalides felis
GGGGGTAAATAATTGTAATAAATCTGCTTAAGTAATACTTGAACGATCCCTAAAGGAAAATGAGTGAATGCATCTTACTGAATGTTTCTTTTGCCAACCCTGGCCGCATACTAGAAATTTCCTGTCGGCTAGAGTATTTTTGGAACGCGGATACTATATTCCGTTTTATCGGCTAGTGCAGTCGAGTCGTCAGTCGCGTCTCGAGGTGTTCGCGGTGATGATCATTTGCTAGAAGGCACTTCTGATATTCTTTACATACAACATACAATTAGTGGAACTTCACTGGCTGTAGTCTCAGTCCACATGTGCTTTTGTTGAACTTGATGTTTATTTGGTTTTGCGAATAAGTGAGTGGAAAATGGAAATGTTTTATTGATTCCGGAACAGGATAGCTGTTAACACATGGAGTAAGTTTTTCCATACTGTTGGTAAATATTTACACAATTTAAAAATATGTATTTTATTATATAATGTAATTCCCACTTTAAGGGGGTAACATAAAGTTTTCACCTTCAGGTATTGCATTCTTTCATGAATTAGATGTACTCTTACAATTGATTTTATATACAATTATATGTATTATGTTAGACATGTGGTAAAAAGAATAGACATGACAATTTTTTAAAAAATCACATAACCATATTTAGCACAAAGCAATATTTTAATACTTTATTGTGAATAAAGTTCCAATTACAGCTATGGGTCGATCAGGATATAGTTTGGCATTGTATGATTTTTTTTACACGATATTCGATATAATAACACTAGGGATTATACTAAAAACAGTTTAAACCGGCTCCAGATTTTCGTAAAAGAAAACTATTTGCTCGAATAGTTCGAACGAAAAATTTTAACACAAGATTTTGAGTCTCTAAAATCAGTTTTTGACTGCTTTTGTTCTATTTTATTGATAATAGCTTTGTAATGCAATTTAGTGGAACAAAAATATAATTGACCAGCATTGAATGGCTTTAAAAATAATTAATTGTACTTTGTCTATATATAAATTATACACTTGAGGGTGCAAAGTTTTTTATAACAGTGAATCCAAGGACATCTATCGATTTGCAATAGTGTTCTCACGAATTTGGTACATTTGGCTTTTTTTTTAATTTGCCAAGTGTTATTCACACATAAAAACCGGTATTGTCTACTAAGAAAACGGTTTTCGATTTCCACATTTTTTTCCCAAATACCGACTTTAAAATCCGGCAAACCCCTCACATAAACCATAATTCATATAAGTAAATATAATACACTATATAATATTATCTTGGGGAGCGATATTTTCTGGTAAAATTAGAACATTTATTATCTTTTAATGATATTTTCTAGTAAAATGCGATGATTTCATTATCGCACTATATTTACAATATCAATCAACCGAAAGTAATCAACTAAATTTATTGATGTATAGACACACACAGTCATATATTTACATATTGTTAATTTTATTTATCAATATAATAAGCAATCCGAAATAAAACACTATCATAATATATATTTCAATTAAAAATTTACCTATTTAGACATAATTCATAAATTCCTGTGTACTTGCTTTTTCGCTTTATTAAAGAAATGCTTTAAAATGTTCTCGTTCGTGTTTTTTTCCAGTTTTAAGATTACTTGACACTTAAACAGCACAAAAAAACAGTGAGAGAATCTTTTAGTGTAAAGTGTCTTTTCTTGATAATATATTATTAAATTAAAAGCTTGTTTTAGGGGCTTATTCTCGTATAAGATAAAAAAGTTATGGTAATGCTATTTCACGGGTCTATCTTCGTATGAGTTGGTAGTAATGAATTGTCAAAAGGCTGTGCATTGGCTGTGCGATCTGGTGTTTTACACCTAAAACCTAGCCTACAAAACTTACAAACATCTAACAACAATTTTATCTTCCTAATGTCTCTACTGTTGATTCTTCAGAACAACACATGCACCTTATGTCATGCGTTATTATCGAATTTTGAGTCAAGTGCTCAGGATTTAAAATTGAATAAAAAGTCTTACAATATTTTCTGATTTTATTATATACTTCGAACATGTTTTTCCGAATTATACATGATTGTATTTGAACTTTTGTGAAAAGTTATCGTACGATAAATAATGGAAATATTTCAGTACATATGAGAAAAGATGAGAAAAAAAAATGTTTAACTTAACTTTATTTCTTATATTGTCAAGCGGTCGTGAATCGTCTTTATTTATTTATTTATTTATTTATTAATTTTACAAGCCGTCGGTATAATATTTAATATTATAATAAGGCTTAAGTCAATATTTTATAGGTTTAATATAATTTAATTAATTATTAGCTATTTTATTACTTAATTTATTTACTATAAACCTATTTATATTTACTTAATTATAATTTTTTTTTTTTTTTTTCTCTTTAAATATAACTAGTTTGTTTGTTACAAGTGTTTTTAAAATTTTAATAAGTAATTTTAATAAGCTTTACAATACATACTTTTACAATATTAACAAATTTTAGGTTATTTTATGATATTTTAACAAATTTAAGTATCTTATATTATTGTAATTATTATTATTATTAATATTATCATTATCATTTTTATTGTTATTGTCAAATATTTAGTAAAAATTTTGCATTGAGAGTTTGCTATTTTTTATTGAGAACTTGTATTTCTATAAATTGTTATTGAATCGTATAATTTTATTGTCAAGTTCAAATAAATTGAATGCATTGTTCCAGAAAGAGATAATATTTATAGCGGAATTTAACTAAATAGACCTTCTGTTCGTATAGCTTACCAGATTATATTTCTTGATTTTGTTATATCTTTATTTATTTAATTACATTTTGTTAAAAGTTTAAATCTCATAATCAAAAAAATATTAACATTTGTGATACAATAATTTAGTATCGTTTCACAACTGATTTCAGAATAAAATCTGAAATTAGTAAAGAAAAGTGCGTATTTATATACATTATGCTTATATAAAATAATATTCTTATTTAATAATATTATGTAATGAAAATGATCATGTTTAGAATTTATTGAGTAAGAATTCAGAATTTATTGAGTAAGAATAGAATAGTGCCGTTTATTAACTATAGTTTTGACCAATAGTTACGAATTATAAAAAATGATTTAGATTAGCATTCATTGTAATATTATATGAAATTATATTTTCCAAGTGAGTTAAAATGCATTCTTAAAGCCTATATTAAGAGAGTATAAGAGTTTCTCTCATACGTAGCTTTCTCGTGGTCTAGTGGTTAGAGCTTTTGCTTTCCAACCAGAAGGTTTGAAGTTTGATGCAATAGTGATATCGGTTTTCACGTGAAAATATAGATGTAAATATGCTTCCAAGTGAAAATAGCCCACCCTTGACATTGTCTTATTCAATTAAAAATCATCATTATCAGACGTTGCAATCGGTAAATAAACGGAAGTCTTTGAAATTCCATAACAAAAGTATTATCTTTCGTTGTGAGCACTGTTGTTTAGTTTACGACACCTTAATATAATTTTGAAGTATTTAATTGTTTTGTAAGATATATTGTTAACTTTAAGTTATATTCAACCTTTTTTTCATATAACCTCTATTAAAACTTACATTAGGGTGGGGTAAAAATGACCACAAGAGCCTTTACCTTGGAAAATGTGTAAACCATGGTATCTTAAACTATAGGTCGCGACACATACATATCTTTATATAACATCATTTACATTTTTGTATGTTTTACAACTAATTCTAAAACTACCTAATAAATAAATTATCTAAAAATATTATTTTCTCTTTCTTTTATATTTGCGTGGGGTCGTCAAGAAACTTGCAATCATAAATAGGGTCGCAAATGACAAAAGTTTAAGAAGCCCTGGTGTAAACAACGAAAACTATTAAATAATGAGGTAAATTTAGTTGAAAAAGCAATTTTACAAGAAATGATTTACATAAATACTTATTTTAACTATGAAGATCATTATTTTTGACGAAATACACTAGATCAAGGCTATATACAGTCTTATCACAGTAAAAAAAATATTTTACATTGGTTGGATAATGTAGTTATTTTGATAAATCCATATAAATTAAAAATGAGACCCCTCCTATGGGGTATAAAAGACCACGTGACAAATTTTTACAAAAACGCAAAAAAACACATTTTTACAATTATACTGAGAGCTTTTACTAAACATAGTCAGGTAGTTGTTTGCTTGTTCGATATGCGTTATTTGTTTGTTGTTGTGATATAATTGGTTTTGTTTTCACAATATGATTGCTCAAAGTCAAATTGAACCTTTGTGCCCCTCCCTACCCTATATTTTAGGTATAACAATACATTGGAATTTATTGTTTTCCAACTTGGCATGCCAAATTTGTTAATTTTAACTAACTATATCTAGTTATTGTGTACAGTAGCTCCTTATCATCTCAAATACTTTACGTAATTTTCAAATGCGTATGATATCGTAAAACATACAAAAATATTAAATATTATCTTATATTTTTATTGCCATTTGCAGTGGAACGTCTCGCTTGATAGATTTAAAATAGAGATATCATTATTCACTCGGTTTTATATTGTTTTCGAACTAACTCATCGAGCATAGTGCCCTAATGCATAATTTATATACACCATTTTTCAAATTCAATGTGAATAAGTGTTTCACGTTTTGATATCAGCCCAGTATTTTTATAGTATACATTTTTTATGAGTCTGTTCATTTTATATTCAGAATACTTTTTTTAAATAAACTGTTACAATAAATGTACTTAAATTTTTATTGGGATGAATGTGATTTGAAAATTTTCCAAAGTGTTTTTTAAATAATTTATTTGCTCTATGTATACATATGTAAGTTTTGTGATTCATGGGGTAAAGGCATGGTGAGTACGAAACCCGCCCTGGACAACCTGACATCATGCAGTAGTGATATCTATTTTCACTTCAAAATATGGATCAAAAATATGTTTTCAATTGAAAATAGCATATTTCGGGCACTACGGGAAATGACAATCGCAAATCTTTCGCACTATTCTTCCCTGAATCAAATTGGTTTTCCATTCAGTTCACAGACCTGCCTTAGGGCAATACTACCCATTATTTTATTTATATATATATATGTATATTGGTATTAGGTTATTTATTTTAATAACCTAAATAATTTATAAGGAAATGACTAACGCGCCTTTAGGGAGGGGTATATTAAGATATCACGTGTATTTGTTTTTTACATGTATTTGTTTTTCACATATATTTTTTTTAAATCCTAATATTTTCAAAAAAAATCCAAAAATTTTACAATTTATCTCGTAACTAAAAATACACGTGACGTTTGGTGGGGGAGGAGGGGTAATTTTGAATATCACCAAGGGAGAGGGGGGAGACCAAAAATCCTTAAAAAATCGATCATGTGATTAATGGACGCCCCATTATATTATTATAAAAGGGCAATTTGTGCAAAAGTGTTTTACTCTATATTAACAGTTTATAGTTTTATAAGTATCAACATATCCCACTAATAGCGTATTATACTCATTATTAATTACATTTAATAAATTAATGATTTGCATTTTCAGTAAAGCGAAATTGTTCGCTTCGTGCATTCATTTATGAAAATGTCCTTGTATCGAAGTTTCCTAAGATACTCTAAATCCCCGTACAAAGGATTATCCAAGCCGGCTGAACGACCGATACGAATTTTCTTAATACATATAATCCATTAAAAGTTAGCAACTTATCATTCTGTAATACCAGCACAGATATATTGCCCACTTAATACTATAATTTTGCTTGAATAACGATTCATTATAGTTTTAGTATTTCCGGCACAAATTTCATTGAAATTGTCGATTAAGTTTTTAACTAAATTTTTAACTGAAATGAAAATAATTGCTATTATGTTATGACGAGATTTTAATGAGGATTTAGATCATGAGCTTGAGTGTATGATCAATAATGTTACAAACTAGTGGGGCGCATGGTATGGTGCCTTAAGGCAAATTGCTGGAACTTCCGTACCAAAAATTATTATTTTTTTAAAAACGATTAACATTTTTGAAAAAAATTTACTTCGAAAGAATTAGATTTTTGAGAAACTATAAATTTGACAAAAAATTAATTTTTTTGAAAAAAAAATTATTGAAAAATAATGTTTTCTTTATTTTGACATATTTTGGAAATTCGGAACTTTTTTTCAAAGCAATCGTACTGCTTTAACTGCATAGAGACGAAATGTCAAAGCGCGTAAGCGCCGCGTCGCCATATAACGGATAAACATTGGTACGGAACTCATAGGTATGTAAACAAAATTTATACTTATTGTTAAAATCTCTATAAAATATCTGATAATTTGATGTGCATATGTCTAATGATCATTTTTGACCGTGAAATAGCATTTTTTTTTTACTTTTTTCCAATACAAGTAAAATGTTTTTTGAATTATTAAAATCGGACGCCCCGTTCTCTTAAAAAATGAATTACCATTTTTGGCACATTTTGCCCCGTATCTTCGGAACGGCTAGACCTGCCTTTGCCAAAAACTAATCAGCACGTATCTTTATCAATACGAATCGAACGTTTTTTGAATTAATCAAATTGGTTGATCCGTGTTCCCGAAATCGTCGACGAAAATTTGTATGCGAACACACCCACATACACGCACATACACACTCTCTCTCTCACACACACACACATACATCAATTTTTTCTAAGGTATGCCAAAATATTCAGAAACCTTTGAAACGTAAAGATATATAAAAATTTTCATTTTCGATTTTTTTGCGATTACTATAACTTACCCTACGGGAAGTTAACTAGTGGTGCATGGCATCGTGCCTTAAGGCAAACTGCTGTTACTTTCTGTACCGCAATTTAAAAGCATTACATTTTTCTGAAAATTTTGATTTTTTGAAATCGATCACGCTGCGTAGCTATTTTAGAGACCAAATATCGAATCCTGTAAGCGCCGCGTCGCAATTCTACAGTCAAACATCATAAATCTTGATACGGAACCCATTTTAGAAGTTGTAAACTAAATTTGTACTTACTATTAAAATCTCTGTAAAATATTTTATTCGATTATATTCTAAATAATTCGATGTCTATATATCTAATGCTCTTTTTTGACGGCCAAATGGCATTTTTTCAAACTTTGGATGTTAATTATCAACAAGTTCCTCTGCAGTGCTGTTTAGATCTGATAAAACATCAATAGTACCTAATTAGTATCATTACATGTGTATACTTATTCGTACCATTCACTTCATTTAGTTTCAAAGTATTAAGTTTTATTTATTATATATATTTTACTTGATAAAATATTGTAGCCCAAAGATTTAACTTTAATAAAAACTTAAACTTTGCCTTTGGAATTACAAATATGATTATGGCTGTTTATAATTGGAATAAAACATGAATAAATATTTGATGCATACAGTAATGAAAAAACATTTGTTGCTAGCACATTTCGGTTTCTTTATTACAAAAGAAAAGAAATTTAAATAATGTATATTACATGTAATTTTTATTAAAAATGCTTAATGTTTAATAGATTCGAATTTTTTTTAAATATAAGCAATTATGAGGCATGAAAATATATGGCACTAAACTTGAAGTTGAAGATCCGTATTGAGTATGCAAATTTTCACTATCTTTCCATCCCTGTCCTCTTTAATACGCTTCACATGGCGAAGTATAGCGAGTAAGATTTTAGTGTGCTTATTTCTACTCAAGTCACTGGCGGTAATAAACTTGGTGCCTTTTTCATTGTCCAATTCCAACGTTTTAAAATCGTTGTATGATTCTAATTTATCTTTTGGGACTTGGTTTCTGCTCAAATTTAACAAATTATATTTATTAATAAAAGCGTCATTCATCATTTTTATAAAATTATTAAGCGTTTCCACACGCATCCTCCCTCGCATGTACTGTGGTATAGACAAAAATTCATCAGGGTTGAAGAGACAAATTTCTGGAATTCTATCAGAAGACATTTTTTTAGCAACAGGTATAAGGCACTAATTTTACTTTGAGTCACAGGACTGGATCCACTATGTGAATTTTGTCTTTCAGACAGTGTTTCAATTTTATAGATTTACTCTAGTCGCACTTGACTTATTCTTATTTTCAACCGAATTGCGGAGGTTTACTCATACTGATAGTCGCACTTGGCGTATAATTTTTTTCAGTTACAGAACTTGATCCTTTTTGTCCTTTAGACAAGGTCTTCAATTGCGGAGATTTACTGACGGATGACGCATTATTGTCAACAGCAACAGATATCGAACTTCTCAGTTGTTCAAGACGCATTCTATTCTCGTAGTTTTCTCAAAGTATCGCGCAGTTCATTCTGCTTACATTGTTCTACGCCAGTTCTTTTATTTCTTCAATTATTTTTAGTTTCTTTTTCAAAGAGCCCATCTGATTCACTTAGACATTTTGATTAAATATTTTTATTTATTGGTTTGAGCAAATTATATTGATATTGGCAAAATGACCCGAATAATGAAACCGAAATGTGTTTGTCTTTTTTGTTTTTTTAATTTGGATGTCAAAAACTTTTGTTTAATCATTGAGTAAAAATATGCCATCTGGAAAATATTAGAAATTGTATGTTGTTATTATCAATTGTCAAAATGATTATTGATATATATATATATATATATATATATATATATATATATACGAGGTCTGTTCAAAAAGTTTTCGTAATTTTCGTTTTTTCAAAAAAATATTTATTTATTCGTCTACATTAATGTGGTCCCCTTCAAAGTAGTCCCCCCCAGATATAATACACTTATGCCAGCGTTTTTTCCAATTTTCGAAGCACCCTTGATATTCACTTTTTGATATGTCCTTGAGCACTCTCGGCGATTTTCTTCAATCGAGGAAAACCGCCGTCCTTTCATGGGTCTCTTCAACTTTGGGAATAGGAAAAAGTCACACGGAGCCATATCTGGTGAATTTTTGCACTTTGCAACACTTTATTTCATTTTTTACGCAAAATTTAATACAAATTCTTTGACTTTTTCAATTCTTCCATTGTAAAAATCGCCGAGCTCAGAAAAACACGTCGAACCTTAGCGACTACCACAGACAAAGTAAACAGTGAATATAGCTGAAAATTTCATCATACTTTAGGGGCATGTATACCAACACAATAAAAAAAAAATTTTGACAATCAGACACTCCAGACCCGCGAAATTTAATTATTAGTAATTCCGGGTACTTTTTGAACAGACCATGTATATATATATATATATATATATATATATATATATATATATATTCAATAGATAAGTCCTGGATTTTTTCAATATATTGATTGTTTCTTTTCCGAACAGTAAATTGTTAATCAATAATTTTAAAAAACATTGTCTTTGACAGAATAAACCTGATGATGGAACGTATCTAGTTCCGAAAAGTCGTTATTAAACATCTTCAAACAACAAATTGTTTTTTATTATTGGATTTACTGTTCGGAAAAGAAACAATATATATATATATATATATATATATATATATCAGATTCAATCTTCAGGACAATATATCAAACAAAAAAATGTAAAAAATTATAAAATTTTTATTCTAAGTTCAAACATAAACGTATATAAATAATAATATTTAGTTTCGGCATTTTATCAACTGTTTATTTCCAACAGAGCATACGTATTATTTTATGACGTGTGGTCAGCGTACCATGTTTGATCAATGATTATTTTATTTCATTTACTCTTAATTTCTCTTAATTCGAATTTCAACAAACTAATAATGAGATTAAATTATTTAGTTGTTTATAAACCTAGCTACAAAAACAAGAAACATTCTCACAATCTTTAAATATTCTTTTTAAGAATGTGTGGAATTTGTTTACATCGCAAAAATGTGAATATCTCTTCGTTAAACCGGAGAGCGTAATTAAATTCTCAAAGTGATTATTTTGTCACTGTGAAATTTTTCAGTTATGCTAAAAATGATAACCTTAAATTTTATTAAATATGTATTTTAATAATTGACTCTATATTTTGTTTTTTAATTAATACACGGTTGTATTAATTTCAGCAGGTAAATTTATTTGAACTTTATCATGTACAAGGATAGCATACATAAGTTCTTAAAAGATTTTTTATGAAATTTCGAATCTACTTTATATACATAATTTATTAGAAACTCTTATTCATGATATGAAGAACTTTTTGAAATAAGTTTGTGTGCAATCAATAATCATGTATCAACGTTTTGCTAAGCTTGCTAAGTTAGATTACATTTTTGTTATATCTTTAAAAGTTTGGCACAATATTACTTATTATTATTAATATTTAAATTTTTCAATATTGATCTGTCGGTATTTAAAGTTTATTGAATTAACTACCAATGTAAGATTTACTTAATAAAATTATTTTTCTTTTATTATACAGAATATAATTATCTTGAAAGTTATATCTGCTTTAGACTGGATCTTACTCATTCAATAATTTTTTTTTCAACGTGTAGACACAGTGTCACAAACACAATGACTATCATTAGGTTATCATTTGGAGTTGTATTTTACTTCTAATTTGAATGATATAATGCTCTAGATCGACACCATAGGGTTTCAAACTTTGGCATGGACCACCCTATTTATACCATTTCGATTTTTTTAACAAAGTTTTCTTTTTGTGTTTAGTATTAAACGTTTAAAGTAATAATACAAATACATTTTAGTCATTTATCTAGAGATTTCAATAAAAATGTATATTAACAAGGTGGGTTGTGATATACTATGTTGGAGCTTCAAAATACTTTTCAGTACGTGTTTTCCTTGAAAGTTGACATGGACCCATTATGGACCTGGTGTCTGGACCTTGGCACCAGGGCAGAATTTATTCAGCAAATAATAAATTCCATGAACGTAGTATTTCATCCTGAATTTTAATTTATTTAAGAATATGTATCTATTGAACTATAAAGAAATAAATATTATTAAATTAAAATAGAGTAGTGGTTCTCAACTGGCGGTACACGTACAAAGGACGGTTTCTGAAACCATCCCAAGTTGCATTTTAATATAGTAATTAAAGTAAGTGACTATTAATTGATATGCCGAAAGGTTATAAATATGAACAATTTAATAGTTTTTCATCGGATCTCAAATATTATTTATTTGACATAAAGTTATTATACTATTAAAGCTTATGAATATAATTTAATGAAAATTAACAAAAAATAATTTTGTAATGCAAACAAGTAATCTTTTGTTGTTTTTATTGTCCGTCTTAGTTCAGTTAGATTTTTTATCTGTTTAAATTTCACACAAAAAGGACAAGTAATACATGTCAAATAAAACAGAACTAATTGCTGATAATTAACTACTAATGTTCAACTTGCAGCAAAATAACAAACCCTAAAAATACCGGTATTTTTACATAAGCGCTATTTGATACATATTACACTTGAATTGAAATTTCTCGGAACAAATTTATCTTCAAATTAATATTAAAATATTTTCTCGACTCTTCAATAAACTGAATATTTATTGCTTTCCAAAGAGCTTCATATCTTGTCTAAGTAAATAAAATCGAATTAATAAATAATGATGTTTATTTAATCTTATATAAAAATGTAACGTTTTTTTAAAGTGACATTTTATACTACGTAATCTTTTTTTCTAACTTTATAAATATCAATCATAAAAATACTAAATGTTTTTGCTTTTTATTACAATCATAAAATATTATTTTACGTTAAAGGTATCGCAGCTTGAAAATAATGAAAATAATAAGGTAAAGATTTCAACAATTACAGTATGTAATCATTTATCTTGATAAAGTATCGACTTTTTTAAAGTCTTTGAAATATTGGAAATTATGCTGATTTAACACATTGGATACAGACAATACAATTTATTATAATAATGTATGATGATTTTTTATGAATTTTCGTCTTTATTACTCATGCGTTTGATTTTGATGAAAAGTACTCAATATACTCAATACTGATGATGAGTTAATTAAATTGGATATAATTTTGTTCAAAAAAAATAAACTCATTGTTTAGTTGTATATAGTTGTAGTTGTATATATAATTTTTAACTTCCCGTAGGGTGAGTTATTGTAATGGGCCGAAAATCGAAATTGAAAATGTTTACATTTCTCGACGTTTTGAAGGTTTCTGAACGTTTTGGCATACTTCAGAAAAAATGGATGTGTGTGTGTGTGTGTATGTATGTATGGATACAAATTTCCAGTCACGTTTTCGGGCGCACGGATCAACCGATTTGAATGGTTCAAAAAACATTCAATTTCTATTGATAGGGAAAAGAGCTAATTAGTTTTTGGCGAAGGCAGGTCCAGCCGTTTCGGAGATACGGAGCAACGAGTGCAGAAAATAGAAATCGACTTTTTGAGAGAACGGAGTATCCGATTTGAATGATCTAAAAAACATTCAATTAGTAATGATTGGGATAAGTGTTTATTAGTTTTCGGCAAAGGCAGGCCCAGCCATGTTGAAGATATGGAGCTAAATATGTAAAAAATGGCAGTTTTTGAGAGAACTAAGCGTCCGATTTAAATGATTCAAAGAAAAAAAAAATTTATGTATATATATATATATATATTTTTTTTTGTATATCGAAAATAATTCAGATTTTATTTTTATTCTGACTAAAGTTCTAATATAATTTAAACAACTAATTTTAACTTTGCAATTCAATTTATATAATTCTTATAAATATTAGACAATATTACAATATTTATAATAATCTATTTTAAAACATTTAATATTCCTGGATCATTTTGTTACGGTTCGGGAAGTTCCAGCAATTTGCCTTAAGGCA
The DNA here is from genome assembly GCF_003426905.1 of Ctenocephalides felis. NCBI lineage: Eukaryota > Metazoa > Arthropoda > Insecta > Siphonaptera > Pulicidae > Ctenocephalides > Ctenocephalides felis. The sequence continues at coordinate 31,049,466 of NW_020538040.1, forward strand.
CGATGCCATACACCCAACTAGTTTATATTTGTATTAGTAACTTCCAATTTTGTTTACATTTGTTTAAGATAATAAAAATACCGGTATTACCGGTTTTAAAATGAGAAATTACCGAAATACCGGTATTGAAAAGTTTCATCGGCATTGCATTCCCTAGTCACTACCGTATCCTGGCACAACCGCACCCCGTCTCCCCTATATATCCAGATAGAATTATATTAAGAAAAAAAGTTAAATGATTGTTGATGACTAAAGGGGTTAAAGGCCTATGCGATAAAGTGTGGATTTAACACACTGGGTGATCAAGTTATTATTTAATATTCCATCCATACGGAATTTAGGAGAGATGAATGTGGAATTCCTCCATATTTCGAAATGTAAATTGAATTAATGTAGTGTTAATTAAAACAAATGATAATGCATATTATCAACATTACGATCTAATCACGAATACCGCGACAACAAATATTTTCCGTTGCCGATGGCACTAATGTGCACGCTAAGCTTTCGCCAGTGCTTTTGATACGCGGGTGGGAGGCTGAAAGCTCGCCCGCCCTAAAATCGATATACCACGAGTCGCACACACAATTACAGATGACCGAGGCTCCACTCCACTTACACCGCACATTATCATGGTCGAGACGACCACGGGACAAATATTTTACTTCGCTAACTAACGACGACGAATTAAATTTTCACTTAACGAGGCGATATTGAAATTGATTTTTGACATTGATTTGAAAATTAGAGGTGATGCAATTCTGAGACGTTGGTTTTTCAGGCAAATTTGACATTTCATTATTAACAGCTGATTGTAATTTGATATTTCGTTATTAACAAGCATTTGTAACACTTGGTGTATTATCTTTTTGTCTTGCTAGAGTTTTTTCTAAATATTTTATTTCATGAGCTCTGCTTAGCCGAAGTCAAATTTTTGGAAAAATTTATAAGTTATGATATTTGTTTTTTAAATTGAAATGCTTAATTCACCCTCTATGCGTCGAATTTTTGTTTTACATAAAAATAGGAGAACAAAAAATCAGTAGATAATTAGGCATACATATGTGAATGCAAAATAAAATATTCTTTTTGAACAATTTTTTTGTTTTTTGAAAAAAGCCCTAATTATTTAGTGAAATTAGACAGAGGGTTAAGAGGAGCTTTAGGATTTTTTTTTCTTATTAAATCGATGTTTTTTTTCTTATCAAATTTAATTTGAATTAAATTAAATTACTTTGTTACGAATGCAATAAAGTTCTGAAAATAATGCGTTGAGTTGGTGTGTTATCTTTTTATCTCGCTAGAGCTTTTTTTAAATATTTTATTTCATGAGCTCCGCTTAGCCGAAGTTAAATTCTTGGAAAAAATATAAGTTAGGACAATTTTTGTTCTACACCAAAAATCAGTAAATAATTATAGGCATACATATGTGAATGCAAAATAAAATATTCTTTTTGAACAAATTTTTTGTATTTCAAAACAAAAAAGCCTTAATTATTTGGTGAAATTTTGGTCCATAGAGGGTTAAAGAGGAGTTTTAGGATTTTTTTTTCTTATTAAATCGGTTTTTTCTTTCTTAATAAATTGAATTTGAATAAAATAAAATTACATTGTTGCCAATGCAATAAAAATACTAAAAATAATGCGTTGAAAAAAATATGAATCAATTCACAGAGATTGAAAACTATATTTTTGAAATATGATTTTATATTTTAGTTGCAGTACTATTGAACAATATGCAATAATTAACCACTTGTTTATTTGTGTCCAATAATAACTGAATTTAATCAATATTTATATATATTCGTGTCAAGTGTCATTCTGAATCGAATGAGACCAATTTTGAAAAAAGTATGTGTGCGTGCATATGAGTTTTATATTTTTAATCTTTCGTTCACGTTTTCTCAAAAATGGCTTGATCGATTCCAAAAATTTAAAAGCCATTCGATGTACCTTGATAAGAACTATCGTTGATCAGTTTTGGCGTCTATCGGTCAAGCCGCTTCTTTGTATTTAGCGTAAATGTGTATTTTTTGTCTACGTTTCAGCCCACAATCTTGCATCGATTTTAAGCTTTGAAAAACTATTTGAAAGATTTTGTTTGGAAATCGTGATGATTAGTTTTTTTTGTAAAGATCGGCCGAGCAGTTTCTTCGTAATTAAATGTTGGAATTTTATGACGATTTTGATGAATATCTATGTATAACGATAGATTTCGTAGTATTAAATAACATACTATAATATTATAGGCCTACGATAAGTTCGACTATCATAAAATTTCATCAAAGTTTAGAATGCGATTCTAATCGGAATCAATGTCGTTTCATGTTTTGTATGCAGCTACTGATTACTGTTGACGTGCAAACTTATAAATATGTTTGAAAGACATCAATTTTAAATCGTATTGATTACTTTTTAGTGGAAGCAAAAATTTTATTTTCGAAAATAGTATCTAAATAGCCGAATCTCAATTCTTATTAAGTGGATTATGTATGCGTATCGGGAAGTTTATGCAACTTGCCCTAAGATAATACTCTACTTTCAATTAGCTATTGATTTAATTTGAACGAAATAAAATTACAGGATTACTTTAAGAATAAAAATACTGCAAATAATGCGTCAAAGAAAAATATGAAATAATTCATTCACTTTGTCCTCTTTTTGATATGATTTTATATTTCAGTTGTGGAACTTTAAATAATTATACAATAACTAAATATTTTTTTATAAATGTCTAATAATGACCTAATTTAATAACTATATATTTATATAGTGTGAAAGCAATTATGTTGTCATTTAAATATAATAATGTTGTTCGAATAAATATCAGATACAAATTACGTCATTTTGCGAAATTTCATAAACTCGATAAAAAACAAAGCTACAGACTTTTTTTCTGTCTGATATACAAAATTATAATTTTATGGAATACCGAGAAATTAAATTTGAAAAAATATGTAATATTCAAATTCAATATTCAATATTATTTGAGTAATAGTGATGTTTGATGATAAGCAATCAAGATCCAATTAGATTAAAGTATTTGCAAGTATATTTTTCTTCACATTTTTTATTATATGATTACTTTTACACGTTCAAGAAAAAACACCAAGGGTACTTTATCCTTATAGAATTTTACGTATATCCGTTTTATAAATAACGTTTCAAACTATTTCACATTTAACTCTATTAAAATATAAATTTTCTGTTATAATACATAGAAATGTTTTACTAAAGTTTTCAATTTATTTATCACGACTTACGAACATAAAATAAAACTGTGGTAACGAAATTACTTTTCGAGTCTGATGATTCTCGTTTCACTCGGTACATTTTCTACAACTTTAAATTTTTATTAAATATCTCTATGCAAAGAAGTTTACACAGCGACGACAATTTTAATAATTTTAATAAAATGTGTGTCTTTGTTGGAAAAGAGCGATTAATTTAAGGAATATTTATGTTGTTTGTTTCTAGTGTTACATATATTTTACTTTTCAGTTTGCGTCTACTGGGATGAAGTTTCAGTTATAATTCTTGCTGTGGCTTCATTTATTCTAAACCAATTAAGATAAGGATATTGAAATTCGTGCAAGTAAATAGACTTACTAAAATCAAATATTGAATTCAATCTTTGGTAAAGTGTATGTCTTCCGTACATGCCATTTTAAGACAAGGAGAAGGTTATAAATAGATTATTGTGGTATTCTTGTTACTATACTGTGTTCAAATAACAATAGTTAAAACTAGAGGTGTATGGTATCGTGCCTTAAGGCAAATTTCTGGAACTTCCCGTACTAGAATTGATTATTCGAGGGAAAAAAATCAAATCAAATAGGTAGTTATAATCACTATACATTTTATCGTTCATAAAATATACAGTGACAATCTTATCGCTTAAAACATTTGAGAAAGTTTACATTAGCAAAAGATGCCGAATAAATCTACCTGAGGATATATTTCTTACGATTAGAATAACGCATTTGAAATATATACATTAACAAACTGAATTGTAAATTTAAAATTTATATTTGAGGTATAAAACTTTGTATATTTTAGAAAATTTGGAAAAAAAAAATTTCTGAAAATTTTGAAAAAAATTTTTTCCTGAAAATTTTGAAAAAAATTTTTTCCTGAAAATTTTGAAAAAAAATTTTTTCCTGAAAATTTTGAAAAAAAATTTTTTTCTGAAAATATTGAAACTTGCTTGAACCGTATAAGTAAACTTTAAAAATTAACAATCTTGGTACGGAAATCAACAAAATTGTAACAAAATTAATACTCAAAAAATTTTATCAAATATCTGATAATTTGATGTGCATATGTCTAATGATCATTTTTGACCGCCAAATATCTTTTTTTTTTTACTTTTTCCTCTGTATCTCCGAAGCCCCTAGACCTGCCTTACCGAAAATTTTATCAGTTCTTTATTTCATGAATACAAGTAAAATGTTTTTTGAATCATTCAAATCAGGTACTCCGTTCTTTCAAAGATTGAATTACCGCTTTTGGCACTTTTTACCCCATATCTTCAAAATGGCTGGACCTGTCTTCACCAAAAACTAATCAGCACATCTTCTCATTAGTAAATAAACAAAACTTAATCAATCGAATTTAAAATGAAGGACATTGTCTAATATTTATAAGAATATATAATTTATTTGAAGTATATAGTGAGTTTTAGAACTTTAGTTAGAATTAAAATTAAAATTCAAAAGCAACTTTTTCATCAATAGAAATCAAATGATTTTTAAACTATTCAAATCGGTTGATCCGTGCGCCTGAAAACGTAGACGAAAAATTGTATCCAATACATACATTCACTCATACACACACAAACACACGCATATCTATTTTTTCTGAGGTATGCCAAAATGTTCAGAAACCTTCAAAACGTCGAGAAATGTAGAAATTTTCAATTTCGATTTTTGGACGATTACAATAACTTACCCTACGGGAAGTTAATGAAATTCAATTTGTTTTAAATGAATCAATTTTTTTAAAATCAGAATACTAACTTTTAGTAAGAATTTGATCATTCGATTATATGTTATATTATACCTTATATTTTTCGCTTTTAAACTTTTTATAAAACTTTGTTCAATTTTTGTTTATAATTATCTTAAAAAAATACTATTTATGCCAGACAGCAGTCAAAAAGTTTTCATAATTTTTTGTTATTTTTTGTGGAAGTTATTAATGTAAGAGGCTATTTTAAACTGCTATCAGCATTTTTTTCATTCATAACGTATTGTTTCATATGAGCATCTTTGTACATAATATTTTCATATATTTGATGTGATAGTTGTAATTGTATTATCAAATTAGAGCGAAAATTCAATTTAAGTCTATAATTTTTGAAAACTCGGAACAATACGGGACAAAAGATCTAAATTTGTTAAAAAAAATCCCGGGACACAAGGTGCAAATCCGGGATTGTCCTGGCCAAAAGAGGACGAATTGTCACCTTAATTAATACTAATTTTATGTATTAAAAACGAAAGCAATTAAATTTTTTTAGTTAAAGTGTCAAATATAAAATACCTTTGAATTTATATATGAAAGCACTTTCACAACATTTAAAATTGTTTTTAAATTTGATGGTACATATTAAACAGACGTAAAATGGTGTTTCATCAACCAATATGTTCAATGTTGAGTGAAATGCATTACAAAATGCAATAAAGGAAGAGAAATAGAATAAAATTAATTGAGTCTATTTCTAAAAGGAAACTTGCTTCGGAGGGGAAAGTTTGAAAGGTTAGATGAGGCTTGTAACTATGGGGAAGATCTGCCAAAAATAGAATTTTCGTGTTTGAATTTAGGTGTCATTCTTAAATGGAAACGTACCCGTGCCGTTGATTCCCAATGTAGAAATCTATTCAGGAGATTTACTTATACCTATGTACTGATTTTAAATTAGATTTTACGACATCCTTAGGAGGGTTCCGCTCTAGAAAAAGTCGAAGTTGTTCTGACCGTTGATGGTAACGGATAGAGTTGAATTCCAATTTTTATTCATTTATTATCTACTTTTTTATTGTGATATGATAAATTATTAAATTATGGTATAGCGAAATAAATCATCAAAAATCTATAATTTATATATGTTTATTTATTTCGACTCATTTGTCCACTAATTTGTCAAATGTCTCTTTACAGAATATAGGCAAAGTATAAGACTAGCCATTCACTAACATAACTGTCACTGTCTCTAAAATAACAAATAGCGTTTTTTTTATCTCTGTCAAATACATAAATCATGAAGAACTGATTTTCGTTATTTTTTGTGTATTTTTTACTATATATATATATATATATATATATATATATATATAGTAGGTAGAGCGGGGCTTAAAGGTCCGCGGGTAAAAAGGTCACCGACATCTCAAAAACAAGTAGAGTAAAAAATTTTTTAACAACAATATTTGAAAGTAGAGGAAAAAATATGTATAACCATCCATCACCTTGATTTTTAGCGTAAAAGTATTTTCTTTCTATTGTTAGTTTTTTTATTGTGAGCACTGTTATTTAGTTTACGAGACCTTAAAGTAATTCTTAATCGTACGTTATTTAATTATTTTATAAGATGTATTGATATTTTTAAGTAAGCTTCAACAGTTTTTTTTATATAACCCCTTTCAAAACTTATATGCGGATGGGATAGAAAGGACCACCTGAGCTTTTATCCTGGAAGAGGTATAATAAAAAATTGTAAATAAACAAGTAAATCAGTTAAAAAACAGCAAGTTTACAAGGGATAAGTTAAATAAATAGTTATTACCAAATTTGCTGACCTGTCTAAAAAGTAAATGAGGCAAAAACAGCGATTTTAAAAGGGATAAGTTAAATAAATAGTTGTTGCAAATTTTAATATGATGATAATTTTTTTCCAGCTTCCAAATAAATGACGAAATATGAGTTCAAGTTTATATAAACAGTTATCTCTGTAAGAAATATACCCATGAAGTTCGTTCGTCGAAGTCTTTCGTTAAAATTAAAATAAGACTTTGGACCTGTTTGCCCTAAGTCCCATTTTACCTATGATCATAACACAATTATATATTTAGCACATAATATAATTTAATATATTTAATTGGATATATTTTCCATTATACATTAAAATATATTATCAAAACAGTAGCCAAAATGTCTGTATTATAACGTATTGCAATAACTAGAGTAACTTATTAATATAATAATATAATCTATTTGTAATTTAATTTTAATTTGCAATTAATCATGGTGTAGCCAAATCACTATAGGATACATTTTTACAATTATAATTGATTCGGTGTTAATTATATATAAACCAATAAACCCATCCTATATGAAAAATTAAAAATACTAAACGTTTCTGAAACTAATATAAAAAATTTGTAAATTATGCTATTCTACGGAAGTTAAGGAAAGAAATATGCATCAAAACCTGTACTACGCTTTAAATTGCATTATATTTTATTTTTTATTATATTTATATTTAGGGGACATTTCTGGTGTAAAGTAGACCAATGTTATGGCAATGCCATGTTATGTAGATTTAATACAAAATGGTACTAAATACTGTCTAAATGCCATGTATTTGCCGTGCGATCAGAAATTTACACATAAAATGTAACTTCACTCATATGTTATTATGCCACTCCACAAAGATGCAGTTATTATAACATTGTTTTTGACATTTGTACCTTTTTAGATTAGGTTTCATTTATCTAAAACGCCTGACTGCATAGCAACCACATAGCATTTTGACAGTATTTAGTACCATTTTGTATGACAACTGCTATTAAAATAAACCAATTCTGCTGTAAACAGCAGAATCGGCTCCTCAAGTTAATAGAAAGGATTTAGTAGAAAGTAGTCGGTGACAATAAGTTAAGTGTTGACATCTCATACCCAATGCTTTATTTTATAAATTCTGTTGATTCTGAACGAGATATTCTACTAAATCTGTGTCATCATCCAGGATATCGTATCATGAAATATTTTCTATAAAGATAGTTGCATCGACTACTCTTTCAGATACCAGTTCGCCTATGTTCTTTTTTTTTGAGAAAGTGAAGGAAATAAATTCAAACACTCTTGTTGAAGATATCTTGAACTAAAAAGGTGTATTTTTTGCATACATTATGCGACACTACACACGTACTAGTTCTGCATTCATATTTCTTCTATGCGCAAACTGCAGCTATGTTTGCACTCGCTGTGCATATTTACTTTGCTCAAACACGTGGCCAAACTACGTGAGTAGATTGCTCCGAAATTTTCATTTAAAATATTTACTTTCAATTATATAGACGAATTGAAACGATGGAAATTGAAACTTAAAATTATAACTGATTCGGTATTATTTCAAAGACTAAATTTAATTAAACAAAGCATGAGAATTGATCAAAAATACGACTACCACTTCCAATATTGCGGGCAAAGTAAATTTGATTATCAATTTGTGTTTCTCGAATATATATTTGCAAATACACAGAATACTTTTGATTATTTTATCAGTTAATGAATTTATATTTTGCTGATTATAGAGATAGATAATTCATCAATTTCTATTAGTAAATAAACGGTATTGGTTAATTTAATTATTGATTAGTGAAGTCGAAGTTTTGTGCATTTATCAAATTGCAAATTACAGAGATAATAAATTATTAAAAGTCATTATGTAGTAATACTGAAAAAACTAAATAGTTTATAATAATCTGATTATTTTATTCAAATGTGAAAACTAGTTTTGAGGAAATTTATTTATTCAAATCCATAGGTGTATTATTTTTGTTTATATAACGAATTATTACTATTATTACAAAAAATTACACGGCTAATTGAGATTCTACTGTATTTTTTAACTGATTTTTTAAAAAAAAAATCAAAGATTTTCAAAAAAAATTAAAAAGTACACTTTTATTTACTAAATATACACGTGATGTTTGGCGGGGGAGGGGGTGTAATTTTGAATATCACTATGTATCACCAAGGGGAGGGGGGGGTCCAAAAATACTTAAAAATTTATTCACGTGATTAACGGACGCCCCCAAAACGGTTTGACCGATTTTTATGAAATTTTATAATCGCGATTAGTGTGAAATATTATAATTGCGATATATTAGTATGAGAATCGGCCAACTACTATTTTTCATTTTTTATTTAACCCTAAAGTGGCGAAGGTTGGTCACACTTAAGATTTTTTTTTTAGTTTTTGAACATTTTTTTTCATGTTATTTTTTATAATTTGTAAATAAAAATACATACAGTTCTTAATTTTCACCCTCTTACCACAAACCACTATTTCGAAAAAGTTAATTTAGTCAGTCAATGAACTTCATTTTAGTTTGTGACTTCATTTTAGTTCAAATTTTTTTGAGTTTATGAAAAAGCTTAATTTGACTTAAAAAAATAATTTAAACTTTTATTAATTGCTTGTAGTAAGAGCACAAAAATTATAATCTGAATATACAAATTGAGTTTTTGAGGGAAATTAGGCACAGTAAAAGTACCATACAAATCTATGGAAAAGCTGTCATTTTTTAACAGAGTTTTTGAAATTACAGTCGATTCGATTGGACCCACGGCATAATTCAAAAATGAATTGAATTTGAATTTTTAAATATGCCAATTCAATTTAAATGAGATGGTTTGAGATTAGGCCAGCACATGCAATGTCTATCAATATGCCCGAAGAACATTTACATGTGTCATGCTTTGCAGTGGGTAAACCAACCATTCATATAATTTGTGTTGGCTGCCCTTTTAGCTTACACTTATACATTAGTTAGTTTGTTAATTTTATGCTTGATTTTTTTAGAAATACTTTTATGGCTAAACGTTTGCCGGGCCAGCTAGTATATTTATGTGTATTTATAAAACATAACTTAAATTGTTGTTATTAATGTCGTTTTAAAACAATGTAGACGTAATTTTAGTAAATATAAATAACGTGGATTTTACTCATAATTTGCCCAAGGGAGATATACCATGATCAAATATTGATCACTAATATTGTAGTTTCTGTTTTTAATATAATTTGAGCTTTGAATAATTATTATTATTGTTATTGCTAAAGGGTATAATTTTCAACAAAAGCTATTGATAGTGATACATTTGTGATCTACTTTGACCTAACTGCATTTTCTATTTTATATTATTTAACTAGGGGTGAATGACAAATATACTCGTCATGTGTATAAATTTTTGACCATTGTCTATTTAGAATGCAATGTTTGCAAAAAAAAAGAATTTTAGGTTATTTAGAATTTTTTGAGGTTATGCCGGTATAAATAAATAGTTGTACGTGGCATTATACCTCAAAATAAAATTTTACTTTGATCCTGACGACACAAAACTGTGCGCAAATTTTAATGAGCACGCCACAGTTAACTGGTTAATATAAATATTTTTTATTATTATTATTATTATATATTAATAGTGTGTCAAGCAACTTATTCAAATTCAAAGAGGAGGAATTTTGGAATTAACACAAATTAATGGTCCATTACTCCTCCCTAAAATCATTTGGTTCATACACGATTGTGAGGCATTTATGCAATAGGCAATTTTGCCGTTTCGGAGGCATGGAGCGCAAAGGGTGTAAAAACGATTATGCAGTTTTTGAGATTAATTCAAAGAACATTTTGCTTAAGTAAACTGTGTGCAAAAAATGCAGTTACAGATAATTTAGTAATTTTCAAAAAAATTAAATTTTGAAAAAAAAATCGAAATGTTTCATCATTTTTTTTTAAAAAAAACCTAATTTTGAAAAATTAAAAAAAATCAAATTCTTACAAAAATTTGAGAATATTTCGAAATTTTCAAAAAATCGAATATTTTCAAAAATTTCCAAATTCTCAAAAAATTAAATAAATACGTTTTTTTAAAAAAAATCCCAAAATTTCAAAATTTCGAAAAAAAATCCTGAATTATCAAAAAAAATCCTGAATTATCAAAAAAAATCAAATTAAAAAACTGACAAATATCGTATAAACATACACAAAGTTGTTTGTAGAATACGCTCGTCTCCTAATTTGCCTTAAGGCACAATGCCGTGCACCACTAGTTTACTATTATTTAATATTTACCCATTTCGCCTCTGTCTCACCTCAGTAAGATATACACGAATGCATGTCAATGCGGAAACAAGTTATGGAATGAATTTTTGTTTGCTTTTTTGGTTCAAGAACACTCTGTTCTATATCGAGAGGCGATAATAAGGAAGATGGTGGGAGATAGACTTAACAGTTCTAGAAATTCTTTCATTTCAACAAACGACCTCAACCTGCAAGTTTTTAGTGTTTAGATTTCAGTTTCTAGCTTGGGGTCTCTGTTTGTTGACACGAGTTTATCGTTAAAATCGTCAATTTTCTTCAATTTGAATTCGTGCCAGGATTTGTTTTGTGAACTGTGATTTATATAAAATTGGGGGCGTCTATTTTTGTTGGAAAAGTCGGTATTGGTACTAAAATATACTGCTTTTGAATTACTTTCTTGTGTCAAGTCGACGGAGCGGTAGTTCATCTCGGGCTCGGAAAGAAAGTTTGTTTTGTTCAGTGTCATTGTCTCTCTTAGTTATTTATTTTGAAAATAAACATAGTGTTTAAATTATTTTATAAGAATAGTTTAATACATCTGAGTTGTGTTTAAAGTTTTGTGACATATACGAAGTTTATACTAGTTTTGTTTGTTCCGGATTGTCTTACTACATTTGCGAATTATGGCTCTTTTGCATCAGGTATTCATAACTTTACATTTATTTATTTATTTATTTATTTAAATATATAGCCCACAGATTTCTCCAAGAGGACTCAAAAATACAATTATTTGACATAATGAATAACAATTAAAATATACACAAAATTACAATATATAGTTAGTAACATAAAATGCTAAGATAAAATTTCATATAATGCAGAATGTAACAATAATATTTATAAACAGAAAATAATGAGATATTTGAAAGAAAATAAAAAGATTAACTTGTGCAGATGGAGATTATTTGATTAGGTGATGTGTTGTGAATGTCTATTTCATTATTAATTAAGTTAAAGTTAGAGGACATTAGTAAAATTGGCGAATTTAAGAGAGAATTAGATTTAGGGTGGGATAATTGAAAAATAATTGTGAACGCGAAGATAGCCTTGGAACATTAAAGGATAGTTGATTGAGAATAGGAGGACAGTCTATAGAATTATTACAAAGCTTAAATAAGAACATAATTGTACAGATAAATCGACGTGAGGCAAGGGAAGGAATACCAAATTCTTTTAGTAAAGTGTTGTGGTCAAAGCCACGTTCAGGGTAAATTTTATATATTTTATAATAAAGGTATTTCAGAAATTTTCGCTGAACCTTCTCTATCGCATCAGAGTTGTTGATATGATGAGGATACCAAATAATCGAACCGTATTCTAATTTTGAACGTACAATAGAATAGTACATGCAAAGAAGTGCATTGGTAGACTTAAATTGTTTACAATTTCTTAGTATCAAACCTAAAGATTGATGTGCTCTATTACAAATATCAGTAACATGATCTGTGAAAAACAAACCAGAATCAAATAGAACACCTAAATCGGAAATTTTATTACATCTATCAATGCTGGTGTTAGAAATTTTATAATCAAAAAGTATTGGAACGCGCTTATGTGTAAAACTAAGAATCTTGCACTTTGATATATTTAGATGTAATTTGTTATAGATACACCAAGATTGGAAAAGGTCAAGTTGAGACTGTAATAATAAGCAGTCATCAATAGAATTTATTTTGAGATATAGTTTCAGATCATCTGCAAATAATAAATGTGGACAGTTAATAGTATCAGAAATGTCATTAATAAAAATAATAAATAATAGTGGACCAAGAATGGATCCCTGAGGAACTCCTGAACTAATATTTTCAATGTTGCTCAAGAATCCATTAAGAAAGACAAACTGCTTGCGATTATGAAGATAACTCTTGAAAAAGTGAATAAGTGAAGAATTAAGACCAATCTTAGATAATTTAGTAAGGAGAATGTTATGATCAATTTTGTCAAAAGCTTTACTGAAATCAGTGTAAATAACGTCAACTTGTCCATTGATGTCAAGATTCTCAGCTATATATTGTTTAATACAAATTAAATTTGTTATCGTAGAACGGGCAGGCATGAAACCATGTTGATTAATAGAAATTAAAGTTCTAACAGAAGGAATTAGTTCTCTATAAATAATTTTTTCAAATACCTTAGCAAAGTTTGATAATAATGATATCGGCCTGTAATTAGTAATGTTTGATGTAACACCTTGTTTAAAAGTTGGAACTAATCGTGCAATTTTCCAACAATTTGGAAAAGTGTTTGTACGCAAAGATAGATTAAATAAAAATGCAAGTGGATCAGATAGAGTAGATGAGCAATCACGTATAAAGAAAGATGGAATACCATCGAAACCAAATATTTTGGAGTTCTTAAAACTTGCTATTGCATGTTGCACAGTACTAGAATCAATTTCACCTATATCAATCATGATTCTATCATTATGATCAAATAAAATGGGTATGTCAAGTTTAGGCTGATAAACACTAATAAAGTAAGAATTAAATGCATCAACAATAGCATCAGGAGAATCATAATATTTGTCTAGATAGCACAATCTATTAGGAATAATATTAGAAGCAGTTTTATTACGCAAAAAAGACCAAAAATATTTAGGATTAAGCGATAGAGAATTTTCAACGTCAATAATATATGAATTATAGGCATCTTTCATAAGTATTTTTATTAATTTCATGTACAATTTAAAATTTTCATAATAGAAAGTGATATTGGTTAACTTGTATTTATTATGATAGTATTTCTTCATACGGAGGTTTCTAATAATATCAGAATTAAACCAAGGCTTAAATTTATTGGAAGAAAATTTCTTTACATTTACATTAAAATGTAATGCAGAAATAATTTTAATATATTATAAATTAATTAGCAAACATACATTGTTTATTGAATGTATTTTATATTTTTTAAAAATATATTATGCTTTGCAGCTTTTTTTCGTTTATCGATAATTTAATTTATTAAGCTATTGTTTTTTATAGGGCCTTATCGTTATTTTTGAGAATGAATTTGATTTTCTGGATAGTGATTTTTTGTGAACATTTTTAATTATATATATATATATTTATATATATAATAATATATATAATTATATAATCATAATGTGAATGTTTCTATTAGTTGATATATTTGAAAGCCAACATTTAGAAACATATCACATATTAGTATTGTTGATACTGATTACATAAACATGATAGTTATTTCTTAAATTTGTTTTGGTGTTAAATTGTATTTAATAATACTTTTATATTAATTGTGTATGTAATCATCATTATTATTATTTTTTTCTACATTATTTTATTACAAAATTGCGCATTAACATTAAGAATAAACTAACTATTTTTAGACCTCCCTTTCTTAATAAAATTCTATAATAACATTGAAATAAACATTTCGTATTGTTAATTACGTTATATTTGTTAATTACATTAAACATCATACTAAACAATAATTATCTAAAGTGATACATATATTTCATTAGTTTTAACTTTTCGAATGAGAAGTTTGTTCTCGCCAGAAAATCCAATTTGCTAGTTTTATGTTTTTTGACGTTCCAAGTCATTTCCGAATTGTTTGACCAAATTTAGAAAAAGTATATGTATGTCTGGATATGAGAGAAAATTTGATGTTTTTTTAAAAATGGTTTCAAAAATTTATATGTTATTTAATATATCTAAAATTATATATTTTATTTTGTTGCTTTTTGTGCGTTCAAAACATTTAAGAGTTAAATAAAAAAATATAAATTCAAGTAATTATTGTCTGAATAAGTATATATTTCACACTCTTCCATTAAAATCTCATAGGA
>NW_020538040.1:31065360-31083383 GCF_003426905.1 Ctenocephalides felis
ACTAAATCTGTGTCATCATCCAGGATATCGTATCATGAAAATTTTCTATAAAGATAGTTGCATCGACTACTCTTTCAGATACCAGTTAGCCTATGTTCTTGTTTTTTTTGAGAAAGTGAAGGAAATAAATTCAAACACTCTTGTTGAAGATATCTGGAACTAAAAAGGTGTATTTTTTGCATACATTATGCGACACTACACACGTACTAGTTCTGCATTCATATTTCTTCTATGCGCAAACTGCAGCTATGTTTGCACTCGCTGTGCATATTTACTTTGCTCAAACACGTGGCCAAACTACGTGAGTAGATTGCTCCGAAATTTTCATTTAAAATATTTACTTTCAATTATATAGACGAATTGAAACGATGGAAATTGAAACTTAAAATTATAACTGATTCGGTATTATTTCAAAGACTAAATTTAATTAAACAAAGCATGAGAATTGATCAAAAATACGACTACCACTTCCAATATTGTTGCGGGCAAAGTAAATTTGATTATCAATTTGTGTTTCTCGAATATATATTTGCAAATACACAGAATACTTTTGATTATTTTATCAGTTAATGAATTTATATTTTGCTGATTATAAAGATAGATAATTCATCAATTTCTATTAGTAAATAAACGGTATTGGTTAATTTAATTATTGATTAGTGAAGTCGAAGTTTTGTGCATTTATCAAATTGCAAATTACAGAGATAATAAATTATTAAAAGTCATTATGTAGTAATACTGAAAAAACTAAATAGTTTATAATAATCTGATTATTTTATTCAAATGTGAAAACTAGTTTTGAGGAAATTTATTTATTCAAATCCATAGGTGTATTATTTTTTGTTTATATAACGAATTATTACTATTATTACAAAAAATTACACGGCTAATTGAGATTCTACTGTATTTTTTAACTGATTTTTTTAAAAAAAAAATCAAAGATTTTCAAAAAAAATTAAAAAAGTACACTTTTATTTACTAAATATACACGTGATGTTTGGCGGGGGAGGGGGTGTAATTTTGAATATCACTATGTATCACCAAGGGGAGGGGGGGGGTCCAAAAATACTTAAAAATTTATTCACGTGATTAACGGACGCCCCCAAAACGGTTTGACCGATTTTTATGAAATTTTATAATCGCGATTAGTGTGAAATATTATAATTGCGATATATTAGTATGAGAATCGGCCAACTACTATTTTTCATTTTTTATTTAACCCTAAAGTGGCGAAGGTTGGTCACACTTAAGATTTTTTTTTTAGTTTTTGAACATTTTTTTTCATGTTATTTTTTATAATTTGTAAATAAAAAATACATACAGTTCTTAATTTTCACCCTCTTACCACAAACCACTATTTCGAAAAAGTTAATTTAGTCAGTCAATGAACTTCATTTTAGTTTGTGACTTCATTTTAGTTCAAATTTTTTTGAGTTTATGAAAAAGCTTAATTTGACTTAAAAAAATAATTTAAACTTTTATTAATTGCTTGTAGTAAGAGCACAAAAATTATAATCTGAATATACAAATTTGAGTTTTTGAGGGAAATTAGGCACAGTAAAAGTACCATACAAATCTATGGAAAAGCTGTCATTTTTTAACAGAGTTTTTGAAATTACAGTCGATTCGATTGGACCCACGGCATAATTCAAAAATGAATTGAATTTGAATTTTTAAATATGCCAATTCAATTTAAATGAGATGGTTTGAGATTAGGCCAGCACATGCAATGTCTATCAATATGCCCGAAGAACATTTACATGTGTCATGCTTTGCAGTGGGTAAACCAACCATTCATATAATTTGTGTTGGCTGCCCTTTTAGCTTACACTTATACATTAGTTAGTTTGTTAATTTTATGCTTGATTTTTTTAGAAATACTTTTATGGCTAAACGTTTGCCGGGCCAGCTAGTATATTTATGTGTATTTATAAAACATAACTTAAATTGTTGTTATTAATGTCGTTTTAAAACAATGTAGACGTAATTTTAGTAAATATAAATAACGTGGATTTTACTCATAATTTGCCCAAGGGAGATATACCATGATCAAATATTGATCACTAATATTGTAGTTTCTGTTTTTAATATAATTTGAGCTTTGAATAATTATTATTATTGTTATTGCTAAAGGGTATAATTTTCAACAAAAGCTATTGATAGTGATACATTTGTGATCTACTTTGACCTAACTGCATTTTCTATTTTATATTATTTAACTAGGGGTGAATGACAAATATACTCGTCATGTGTATAAATTTTTGACCATTGTCTATTTAGAATGCAATGTTTGCAAAAAAAAAGAATTTTAGGTTATTTAGAATTTTTTGAGGTTATGCCGGTATAAAATAAATAGTTGTACGTGGCATTATACCTCAAAATAAAATTTTACTTTGATCCTGACGACACAAAACTGTGCGCAAATTTCAATGAGCACGCCACAGTTAACTGGTTAATATAAATATTTTTTATTATTATTATTATTATATATTAATAGTGTGTCAAGCAACTTATTCAAATTCAAAGAGGAGGAATTTTGGAATTAACACAAATTAATGGTCCATTACTCCTCCCTAAAATCATTTGGTTCATACACGATTGTGAGGCATTTATGCAATAGGCAATTTTGCCGTTTCGGAGGCATGGAGCGCAAAGGGTGTAAAAACGATTATGCAGTTTTTGAGATTAATTCAAAGAACATTTTGCTTAAGTAAACTGTGTGCAAAAAATGCAGTTACAGATAATTTAGTAATTTTCAAAAAAAAATTAAATTTTGAAAAAAAATCGAAATGTTTCATCATTTTTTTTAAAAAAAACCTAATTTTGAAAAATTAAAAAAAATCAAATTCTTACAAAAATTTGAGAATATTTCGAAATTTTCAAAAAATCGAATATTTTCAAAAATTTCCAAATTCTCAAAAAATTAAATAAATACGTTTTTTAAAAAAAATCCCAAAATTTCAAAATTTCGAAAAAAAATCCTGAATTATCAAAAAAAATCCTGAATTATCAAAAAAAATCAAATTAAAAAACTGACAAATATCGTATAAACATACACAAAGTTGTTTGTAGAATACGCTCGTCTCCTAATTTGCCTTAAGGCACAATGCCGTGCACCACTAGTTTACTATTATTTAATATTTACCCATTTCGCCTCTGTCTCACCTCAGTAAGATATACACGAATGCATGTCAATGCGGAAACAAGTTATGGAATGAATTTTTTGTTTGCTTTTTTGGTTCAAGAACACTCTGTTCTATATCGAGAGGCGATAATAAGGAAGATGGTGGGAGATAGACTTAACAGTTCTAGAAATTCTTTCATTTCAACAAACGACCTCAACCTGCAAGTTTTTAGTGTTTAGATTTCAGTTTCTAGCTTGGGGTCTCTGTTTGTTGACACGAGTTTATCGTTAAAATCGTCAATTTTCTTCAATTTGAATTCGTGCCAGGATTTGTTTTGTGAACTGTGATTTATATAAAATTGGGGGCGTCTATTTTTGTTGGAAAAGTCGGTATTGGTACTAAAATATACTGCTTTTGAATTACTTTCTTGTGTCAAGTCGACGGAGCGGTAGTTCATCTCGGGCTCGGAAAGAAAGTTTGTTTTGTTCAGTGTCATTGTCTCTCTTAGTTATTTATTTTGAAAATAAACATAGTGTTTAAATTATTTTATAAGAATAGTTTAATACATCTGAGTTGTGTTTAAAGTTTTGTGACATATACGAAGTTTATACTAGTTTTGTTTGTTCCGGATTGTCTTACTACATTTGCGAATTATGGCTCTTTTGCATCAGGTATTCATAACTTTACATTTATTTATTTATTTATTTATTTAAATATATAGCCCACAGATTTCTCCAAGAGGACTCAAAAATACAATTATTTGACATAATGAATAACAATTGAAATATACACAAAATTACAATATATAGTTAGTAACATAAAATGCTAAGATAAAATTTCATATAATGCAGAATGTAACAATAATATTTATAAACAGAAAATAATGAGATATTTGAAAGAAAATAAAAAGATTAACTTGTGCAGATGGAGATTATTTGATTAGGTGATGTGTTGTGAATGTCTATTTCATTATTAATTAAGTTAAAGTTAGAGGACATTAGTAAAATTGGCGAATTTAAGAGAGAATTAGATTTAGGGGATAATTGAAAAATAATTGTGAACGCGAAGATAGCCTTGGAACATTAAAGGATAGTTGATTGAGAATAGGAGGACAGTCTATAGAATTATTACAAAGCTTAAATAAGAACATAATTGTACAGATAAATCGACGTGAGGCAAGGGAAGGAATACCAAATTCTTTTAGTAAAGTGTTGTGGTCAAAGCCACGTTCAGGGTAAATTTTATATATTTTATAATAAAGGTATTTCAGAAATTTTCGCTGAACCTTCTCTATCGCATCAGAGTTGTTGATATGATGAGGATACCAAATAATCGAACCGTATTCTAATTTTGAACGTACAATAGAATAGTACATGCAAAGAAGTGCATTGGTAGACTTAAATTGTTTACAATTTCTTAGTATCAAACCTAAAGATTGATGTGCTCTATTACAAATATCAGTAACATGATCTGTGAAAAACAAACCAGAATCAAATAGAACACCTAAATCGGAAATTTTATTACATCTATCAATGCTGGTGTTAGAAATTTTATAATCAAAAAGTATTGGAACGCGCTTATGTGTAAAACTAAGAATCTTGCACTTTGATATATTTAGATGTAATTTGTTATAGATACACCAAGATTGGAAAAGGTCAAGTTGAGACTGTAATAATAAGCAGTCATCAATAGAATTTATTTTGAGATATAGTTTCAGATCATCTGCAAATAATAAATGTGGACAGTTAATAGTATCAGAAATGTCATTAATAAAAATAATAAATAATAGTGGACCAAGAATGGATCCCTGAGGAACTCCTGAACTAATATTTTCAATGTTGCTCAAGAATCCATTAAGAAAGACAAACTGCTTGCGATTATGAAGATAACTCTTGAAAAAGTGAATAAGTGAAGAATTAAGACCAATCTTAGATAATTTAGTAAGGAGAATGTTATGATCAATTTTGTCAAAAGCTTTACTGAAATCAGTGTAAATAACGTCAACTTGTCCATTGATGTCAAGATTCTCAGCTATATATTGTTTAATACAAATTAAATTTGTTATCGTAGAACGGGCAGGCATGAAACCATGTTGATTAATAGAAATTAAAGTTCTAACAGAAGGAATTAGTTCTCTATAAATAATTTTTTCAAATACCTTAGCAAAGTTTGATAATAATGATATCGGCCTGTAATTAGTAATGTTTGATGTAACACCTTGTTTAAAAGTTGGAACTAATCGTGCAATTTTCCAACAATTTGGAAAAGTGTTTGTACGCAAAGATAGATTAAATAAAAATGCAAGTGGATCAGATAGAGTAGATGAGCAATCACGTATAAAGAAAGATGGAATACCATCGAAACCAAATATTTTGGAGTTCTTAAAACTTGCTATTGCATGTTGCACAGTACTAGAATCAATTTCACCTATATCAATCATGATTCTATCATTATGATCAAATAAAATGGGTATGTCAAGTTTAGGCTGATAAACACTAATAAAGTAAGAATTAAATGCATCAACAATAGCATCAGGAGAATCATAATATTTGTCTAGATAGCACAATCTATTAGGAATAATATTAGAAGCAGTTTTATTACGCAAAAAAGACCAAAAATATTTAGGATTAAGCGATAGAGAATTTTCAACGTCAATAATATATGAATTATAGGCATCTTTCATAAGTATTTTTATTAATTTCATGTACAATTTAAAATTTTCATAATAGAAAGTGATATTGGTTAACTTGTATTTATTATGATAGTATTTCTTCATACGGAGGTTTCTAATAATATCAGAATTAAACCAAGGCTTAAATTTATTGGAAGAAAATTTCTTTACATTTACATTAAAATGTAATGCAGAAATAATTTTAATATATTATAAATTAATTAGCAAACATACATTGTTTATTGAATGTATTTTATATTTTTTAAAAATATATTATGCTTTGCAGCTTTTTTTCGTTTATCGATAATTTAATTTATTAAGCTATTGTTTTTTATAGGGCCTTATCGTTATTTTTGAGAATGAATTTGATTTTCTGGATAGTGATTTTTGTGAACATTTTTAAATTATATATAATATATATTTATATATATAATAAATATATATAATTATATAATCATAATATGTGAATGTTTCTATTAGTTGATATATTTGAAAGCCAACATTTAGAAACATATCACATATTAGTATTGTTGATACTGATTACATAAACATGATAGTTATTTCTTAAATTTGTTTTGGTGTTAAATTGTATTTAATAATACTTTTATATTAATTGTGTATGTAATCATCATTATTATTATTTTTTTCTACAATTATTTTATTACAAAATTGCGCATTAAACATTAAGAATAAACTAACTATTTTTAGACCTCCCTTTCTTAATAAAATTCTATAATAACATTGAAATAAACATTTCGTATTGTTAATTACGTTATATTTGTTAATTACATTAAACATCATACTAAACAATAATTATCTAAAGTGATACATATATTTCATTAGTTTTAACTTTTCGAATGAGAAGTTTGTTCTCGCCAGAAAATCCAATTTGCTAGTTTTATGTTTTTTGACGTTCCAAGTCATTTCCGAATTGTTTGACCAAATTTAGAAAAAGTATATGTATGTCTGGATATGAGAGAAAATTTGATGTTTTTTTAAAAAATGGTTTCAAAAATTTATATGTTATTTAATATATCTAAAATTATATTGTATTTATTTTGTTGCTTTTTGTGCGTTCAAAACATTTAAGAGTTAAATAAAAAATATAAATTCAAGTAATTATTGTCTGAATAAGTATATATTTCACACTCTTCCATTAAAATCTCATAGGAATTTTTTACTGAAAAATTAAATATTAAAGCCAAATTCCAAACTACGAATATTTCCATATTGTTTATATAAAATACGTAAAATGTTCAACGGATTTAATTTTTATTTTGGAAGTATCGCATGCCAATAGATAATTATTATAATTATTATAAATAATAAATTACGCTTAAATAGCTAGGTGTATACTGAATATTATTCTCAGTTCAGTTAAATATTTCTGTGATTTTTCTTCATTGTATAGGTTCAATTAGTAGTTACTCTTAATGGAAAAAAATATTATTATTAATTATTATATAAAGCTTAAGTGACAAGGTATATATTTAATCATTTCTTCAATCTAGTTAATTTTTCCTCTGATAATTTCTTAAATGAAAGTATTTAATTAATGGATACTTTTAAGGAAGAAATATCATTATCAATTTATTATTAATAATAAATATGAAACTGAAGTGACATGGCATGTACATAACATTATTTTCAATCCAGTTAATTTTTTTTTCATTTTTCTTCAATGGAAAAACTCAATTAGAGGATATTCTTAATGGAACAAATATTATTATCAATTTTAATAATAAATATGAAGCTTAAGTGACATAGTATGTACTTTACCTTATTTCCAATCCAGTCAAATTATTCTCAGATTTTTTATTAAGGTTTTTTTTGGATTTAATTAGTAGATAAGAAAAAAATATTATTACTTATTATTATTAAACATTATTAAATACAAGTAATAACGTATATACATAATTATTTTCAGTCTAGTATATACATAATATCCTCAGTAAACTCTATTTTTGATTTTTCTTCAATTAAAAGATGCAATTAGTGTATACTCTTACTTGCAAAAATATTAGTATTAATTGTTACTTAATGAATAGATTCAAGTAGTGGGTTCCTAATGGAAATAATATTATTATTTATTGTTATTAATAATAACTATATGATATCTATATGTATATATATATATATATATATATAATTAGCCTCAGTGTAGTTGTATTTTTGTTTTTCTTCAAGTGGATACTTGTAATGGTAATAAATATTATTAATAAATTTTAAGCCTATTAATAATTATTATGTCAAAAGGTATATACATAAAAATTATCCTAAATCGTGCTACATTTTTGTCCGATTTTTCATTTTATTTAAATCGAAAAGTCGTTATATAATAACTCGTCAATCGAATAATCTTTCTCTTCTGAATCGACTTATCTAAATCGACGCTTCCGTCATGTTCCCCTTTTATTTACTCTTCGTCCGGTTTCAATTTAACAATTAGGTCAACTCGCCACGTCCTATATATATGAAATATATTTTTAAATATTGAAAATATAAATATAGCATCATTCAAATACAGAAAAAACTGTCATATGCACAGATATATCGTACAAAAAAATATTTTCGTATTTAAACGACTGATACATTCAAACTATTCGCTCTATGGTGGAAATGAATTTTAAAAAATTGTGATTGAAATCTGGAAATATTTAAATGTATTCAATTGTAGTTTCATTGTTTAAAAATGATTGTAAAATATGTTGTTCTGCTAGATATTTTGCGATTTTGAAAATTAAAAGGCTGTTCGAAAAATATCAGTTCTGAATTTTGAGAATACTTTTCAGAAAAGCCGATCAGAGGGTTTCTTTGCAATTTCTTCGTTAACATTTTAAGTATTGCAAAATTTTTAAAAACATTTAAGAGTTTACAATATTTTATATTTACAGGAAATATTTTCCAAACTTTTTTTTATTTTTCAGCCATACCTACAAAATTTCTTTTTCATTTTATACTATTTATATTCTTCTTTATTTAATACTTCTAATTCTATTTTATCTCAAATCAACAATTAAAATTCTACCTAATTTCAATTCAACCGATCAAATGAGAATTCTATGTCAGCGCCAGGACTCGACCCGAGTATCCCTGACTGAGCTATTTCTACCACAACTATCAATTTATGTGTCATTTTTCATCCACCTCATCTTACAATTCCAATCCAATTAAAAAAAATCAAAATTTATTCGAAACGTATCAGTTAGAAATTATATTGAAAAATGTTTGAAGTTCTAACAGTTTCTTAGTAATTAGCAGGTAATTTTTTATCAAATTTTTATAAATTCAATATTATTTCAATTTTTGTTGGTGAAGTCGATCTTGAGATAACGGAATGTTCAATCAACTTGTCTCATTACAAATGCACATAAATAAATTCTTGTGTATAAACACATGATTTATCAGAGCAAATATACAAAAATGATGTATAATATTATATAACACAAGATATATAATTAGTTTTGTTATCTTATATATAAAAATGGATCGCAAAATGTGTTGGTAAGCGCATAACTCAATAACGCCTGGACCAATTTGGCCAATTCTTTTTTTAAAATGTTCGTTGAAGTCCAAGGATGGTTGTTACGGCGAGAAAAAATCGAATAATTGCCAGGAAAACCCTAAAAACAACCCTTTTCTTTTTTAATCGAGTAGGCAACGAACTTTGTAGAAAAAACAATGTTCTATGTCATGACATTTTGTGTAGTTTTTGATAATCTAATTTTTAATATATAAGGTTGTCAAATATCTCCCTTCCGCTTTTTTGCTCTAAGACAAAAAAGATATTTGACAACCTAATATTTATACAGACATAGAAATCTCTTTCCATTAATTAACGAGCTATATTGGCAGCCAAACACATTGATGTAAATGAATTAAATTTCAAAGTTCAAGAACAAATTACAGGCGAATCAGTTGATTCGGCAACTAACCAAGACGATCCACCGAAGTTTTTAAACTCGCTGGATTTGGTAGTATTGTCACCTCACAATCTTCAATTAAAGGTTGGATCGGCAATTATAATGTTGCGAAATATCGACCAACCGCGCCTTTGCAACGGCACAAGGTGAGCGATAAAAAAAACTACCAAACAACGTGATGGAAGCAACTATATTGAAAGGATAGTATAAAGCAGAAGATGTTCTCGCAACGTGCATCCCAATGCTCCCGACTGATGTGCCATTTGAGATTAAACGAATACAGTTTACAGTGCGTTTATGGTATCATTAAGTGTTTGTGGTATTAATTTGGAAAACCCATGTTTCTCACATGGAAAATTGTACGTTGTCTGTTGTCTGTTCCCGTATAGGAAAACCATCAGATTTGTTTGTCTATGCGCCAGGAAATCAAACAAAAAACATCGTTGATCACAAAGCACTACAATGAAAATTGAACTGATTTTTGAAGTATGGTTTACATGATTAAAATTACTTACTTTTAAATGCTTATAGTGTTTTATTTAATTATTTTTAATTCACGCCGAATTATTACCAGGGTGACGGTTCTGTTCAGGATAATTTTTTGCAAAGAATAGAAAAAAGGTGGAAACAAAACACCGCCACATTGTACATTTTTTTGACAGGACAAAGTCTGTCGGGTCGGCTAGTTATAATTATAAATCAGTATAAGTGTATAATGCATATCCTTTGGTTTTCTTTATCTATTTTCTCTTCTAAAGTTTAGTAATTTTCAAAGTTTTCGTATTTCAAGATTTTTCTTAACTTTTATTTACTTCAGATGCAAGCTGTTGAGTTAATATAAACTCGTGCAGATAATTTTTTTCTACCTTATACTAAATATAATATAATATATATATATATATATATATATATATATATATATATATATATATATATATATAATGCATATTTTACTACAACTTCTTTTATATGCCAAATGAATTTTTAATGCTTCTTGCATCAATTTTAAGTAATATTGGATATTTCTTCTTGTAAGTGAATGTCGTTCTTTGATAATGCTTGGTCAATATAATTTATATATAACATATCTTTCCTAAAATTGTTTATGAATAAATTATCCAGGGACACTGTAAAATTGTAAAAACTTTAGCTTAAATATAAGAACATTAAAATATTTTATGTAAATAATTTCAATTACTCATTATTACACAAAACTTAATTAAATTGGATAGACAATAGATTAAAAATGTTTCATATTCTGTAAATACTTCGATAATATTTTTGCCAAAAATTTGTGAAAACTTTTTCTTTTTTTTAAAAAAATTAACTAATTATTGTACGTTATAATCGACTTTACCAGAATTGAGTTGTTTCATTTTTTTAACATTTATTTGGTCCTTAAATTAGATTTATGAGAAAAAATATTTGGTTCTTAAATTACCTCATAGATCATAGAATTTAATTCGTATCAATTTTACTTGATGATATCAATATCTGATTTGATATATTTTACTAACTAATCTTTATTTTTTTTTTCAGGTGAGTTCGGACTACAGGTCCTTTTTCCATTTAATTCTACTCGCTGGATAAGGTAATTTGAAGATTTCAAGATGCAAAAGACAAATAATACAGAAATTAAGAAATTAATTTAGAAACGTGTTGGTTGCATGTAAGTTAAAATAACTTTTAAAATTAATATACTAATTAATAGCTGATTTTAACTAATCAGGATTAATGCATTCAGAATTATGTCTAAGCTATGCATAAATTTCAATTTTATGACTTTAAAAATTACGATACACGCAAACAATAATTGGTGCGACATAATATATTTAAATACTTTAATTAAATATTTTTCACTTCTAATTACGTTCAAGCGTGCTCGAATCTTTATTCTAATTATACTAATTATTTGTACAAATTCTGATTAGTATATAGATAATTACCAAATACACACAGTTTACGAAGTGTTTGTCTTGGTAACCAGTTTTTCTCGGTTCTGTTATAAAATTTAATGATTATTTTGGCGTTCTTTATCGTTAATAATAGTTAAACTTTGGCATCTGTTTATTTTCAATTTATTTTGAGAATGGAATCGATTGAAAAATAATATAATCTTATATAAGATATTGCTTGCGTGTTCTTTATTCTGCTGCAATATCATATATATTTTGGTCTCTAATAATAAATTAAGTTATTACATTCTACAAATTTATTAAAGTTTGAAGAATTTTACAATTTACGAAGTTAAATACTTGCGAATACTTTTCTTATTAAATGTTCTCACGTGTATCTTTTATTATTAAAGTAATAATAATAATCTTAAATCATCTCTTTCAAGTATTTAAAATAAAGAATTTGAATTTTGTTGGGACAACTTTTTCTAGAATTTTTGTTAAATTTCGGCCAAAATGGCTAACTTATACAATAGACAAAATGACATAGGATTGGACCACGAGAAAAATTAAAACCTATCAAAGGTGATTGTTGTTTCAACTTCTACTCAAAGTATGCAAGAAATAGTTGCTAAAAATAAGCCAAATGATTCATCGAGAACATTTTAACAAAAAGAGACTTGCATTTGTTGCAAAACCTTATTTTTACTTTCTGAACCTGACAAAGATTGGTTACGATATATGACTTGTACCCTTTGGGTTCATGCTTTATGTCCCAAAGAGGACGAAACGATTTATTTGTGAACTGCTTTTTCAAAAACAAGCATCTCAATAATATCCTTACCCTATATGTCATTTTGGCCATACTTTATGGACAAAATGGTTTTTGTATTAGGTTGCATTTTTCCTTTTTAAATATGTTATTATAGTTACTACTTATTATTAGTTAACCCTCCGTCGGGCGCAGTCCCGTTACGCACACGTTCGGGCGCAGTGTATCCGACAGCAACGGTTTTTAAGTATATCCTCAGGAGGCTCCTTATTTTATAAACATGTTATTTTTTTGTTTAATTATATTTCAGAATGTATACTTTTTGAATAAATAGAAAAAAAGAAGAATTCAATAATATTTTATTATAAAATGTAGAAAAATATAAACCTGTGTATATATGCACAAATTATTTACACTCACTTTTCTTTATTGAAATACACAGTCTCTAACTTTTTTTTCATTTGTCACTTTATAAAAAATAAGTAATATAGTTAAATATTATCATTTATTGAAGCATTTCAACAAGGACTGCATAGAAAGATCGCATGTTGGAAACACAGTGCTTTTCGACATTTAGCACAACAAAATCTTGAAAGCCGTCTAATATTAGCTTCTAATGTACACGGTTCACATCGTCGTTTTTTTCGTGGCTCTTCTTGTTTTTGTGAGCCATTTTCCTGTGAATTTGGTCTGAATCTTTTGAGTCCTGCCTGCAAAGTGAACAGTATCCCACTCGTGATTTCACTTCTTCTTGTTAGCTGTCCAAGAACAAGTTCATGCGATAATTGTCTCAAAAATATCTTCTTCGGAGATCTTTCTTATCATTCCCACGACTCCAACATTCTATAGGCGTTGCAGCATTTTTTGCGTTTCCTATAACACCTGGTAAATGTCTTAATAAGTTCTGGGATTTTGTTCGAGTCCTATTAGAGGGAGGTTTGCTACACCATTTTGTAGATTTATCTCTACTCATAAAATATTTAGCATTATTGCTCAAATTTATTTCTTCCTCACTCTCATCCTGTTCGTCCTCTTATTCTGTCTCAGAATCGACTTCGCGACTCTCTAGATGGTCTTCGTCACTTCCACTTTCATCACCTAAATCGTCAAGAAGATTATTTTCATCAGCATCATCATTCAGCATTCTTAGAATCTCTTCTGAATGAGCTGGCTTTTCTAAATTATAAATTTTTTTACCACTCGCCATATTTACTAGCCTATAAAATGTATGGACTCAAGTTAGTAACACATTCGGGCGCAGTGAATCTCGTAGATACTTTCAAAAAATTGCAATTAAATGAAAAGTATTGAGATATATATTCAAAAATACGTAAAAAAATACAGAAAAAGAATACTTACATTCACAAAAAATTGCAATATTCGTATGTTTCAAAATGTTGCACGTTCGGGCGCAGTGTATCTCTAGGATCAAAATACCGATTGCCACTATATGTGAAGGTCAAACACAAAATGATCAAGACGCATAAATAAAACATATAAAATTAGGAGGCTATTGAAGAGTGGAGGTTTCTATAACATTCAACCAAGGCGCAGCATGAAAAATTATTGGCTCTGTATCTGTCAGATCGGCTGCGCCCGACGAAGGGTTAAAATACTATCTTCCTGATAGTCAATGAACCAAAAGTTAGTAAAATCGATCAAGACTGGTTATAATATCATTAAACAAATAAATATCATTAAAAAATTTAAAAAAAAAACATGCCATCTTGTCCATACCTCCCCTATAACTTTGGTATTATTAATCTTGATACTCGTATGTTTTTGTTTAGTAACTCTAATAAACACGTCGATTACATTTTGTTAGTGCGATACCTTAATGACGTGAACTCATAGAGGTTATCAATGTTATTCTATATCCGCGTTGTTTGTTTGAATACATTATATTTTATTTATTCATTAAGTATTCATAATAATTAAAAAATAATGATGTACTTACAGTAAAACGTACCTAATAAAATAAACGTTATTTCTAAAGCTTTATGTATTTATATTTGGCGTAAACTTGATCAAAACATATTTTATACATAAAAAAATAATGTAATGGCAAATTTAAAATTATTCGATGTAATTAAAGGCAAGGTATAAATTTGCACTTTATAATGCCTAATTTACTATACTCAATTTTGTTGCTTTTTGCTTCATTTTATGTTACATTTTGATATTTCTTGATAACATAGGAGATGTTATACATCACCTATTTCTTATTTTTATTGCACCGCGATAATCTCTTTCAACTTTATGCATATATTTTATTATAAATTGTCTGAAACGCACAAAATGGTATATTTGGACAAAATGAGACATTAGTCTTATTCAAAAATTGACTAGATTTAGTAACTTTATTGCGACTGTATAATGTCGCAATAATATATGAAGAATGCTATAATCACAATGCTGTCAGATATTGAGTGTCATTGTCAGAAAGGCTTGTTGCAGTAATTCTGCAACAATTCAAACGTTTATCTCGCCTCCAAAAGTTTTTTTTGGCGATTTCTGTTCAAATCAATGGATTCATACCAGTACTACAGATTTTCGATCAATTTTATTGCAATTATAAGGTTGGAATGTTATATGTTTATTCATTTTTGTTCACTTTTGGACAATGTACTTAACATTGGACAAAATGACCAGGGTAGTTCATTTGAGTCCTAGGAGATTGGCTTAACTTCTACTCTGGTTCTAGAAACAGACCAAAGGCTTCATTGGTAAATAGAAGAGACTTGCATTTATTGCAAAACCCACCGAAGATTGGTTTTTATGTATGATTTTTTCCTTTGGGCTTATGGGTTATGTGCTGATATTCCAAAGAGGATCTAACGATTTTTTTTTAAAATTATTATCTTAGTGTGTCCTTATACTTTGTCATTTTTTCCGTACTGTATGGTCAAAAAGGTTTTTGTAATTATTTGCATTTTTTCTTAATAAATATATTATTTTAGTTCCTACTTAATTAAACGACTATGTAAAAGGTGGTCAATGAATCTAATATGAATAAAAACGATTGAGACTGATTATATCATTATAAATTATGATATCATTAAAAGACAAAACATTATGTCGTTTTGTCCGTACTTTCCCTTTGTAATAGTTATACAAGCTGAATTCGTTCACTAAACATTTAATACAATTTTTTTTATTAATTAATATCTGTCCATATTACGAGGACATTCAATAAATATTTTGATATGTTATTTTATGCCTAGTTTTTAAATGGCAACCCAGTAATTGTCTTATGCTATTTTCTATATACGACAATACTTCTTTTTAGTAATTTTGAATTGATATTTTAATATGCGGCTATACTCATGGAAAGAAAAAGGGATTTTTACTTGAGATTATATTTAAGATCTATCTTAAAGAAGTGGGAATTTGACATCATGCTGCCTTATGTCGGGCTTGGCCAAGGTGGTGATTGAACCATTGAACCCTAGACTGGTTTACACAAATTATTAACTTATATTGTTGCAATTTGCAATTTTTAGCTTTTGTTATTGTTTTATAATCGATAATTTTTCACAAATTTTCATTTCTCACGGTTGAAGTGAACACCATACAAAAAATATAAAACATTTCTCTTTATTTCTGGAAATTTTTACCCGATAAGACAGAGTTTTGAGCGAGCACAGTCGTTATTGTATAAAATATAGGCTTCGGTCTCTGGCAATATGTTATGTTGTGTGACATGTTTTACTGAAACTGATGGTTTGTTGGCCATCAATCCGTTCGAATAATGCAAACACGCAGTCATTTTCAAAACAACGATGTTGAATTGATTATACAATAAATGAAGTGATTGATTTTCCTTATACTCGGTAATTGCTATGTGCTAAATCATTGTAAAACACCGAATACACGTGTTCCATTCTACAGAATATGAATATAGAGGATGGTGGAGTTGTTATTAATTTAGATTAAACGGGGTGAAAAGGAATAATATTCTAGAATGTCGTAGAAGGGTTTGATATTGAACTTTGAAATAATATATGTTTTAATTTTTCTTTCATTCATTGTTTTATTGACTTTTTATACGAGTTTACTGGTCATTTACAAAATATTTAAGTCTGATCACAATTACACTACTTATACTTCTATCCTGTTGGAATTAATATAGGTATATAGGGTACCATATATTCTTTTTTCAGTCAACAATATTATAAAGTTAGTTGGAAGAGAGATTTTTTTGTCTTATTAAATATTTTAAAATAGAACTTTGTATTATAACGTAGAGCGGGGCTTGAATATCGGCGGATAATAAGGTCCACAACCCCAAAAACAAGTACAGATTTTTTTAATAACAATATTTGAAAGTAGAGAGCAAAAGATGTAAACCAGCCATTACTTTGACGTCGCTATCGGGAGAAAAATGTCAATGTTTGAAAATCCATAACAAAAGTATATTTAGATTTTTTTTGGTTGTGAGTACTGTTGTTTAGTTAACGAGACCTTAATATAATTTTTAAGTATACATTATTTAATTTAATTTTATGTCAGATTCAACATTTTTCTTTATATAACCTCTATAAAAGCTTACACTTTGGTGGGTAAAAGGGTCTTTTTTGCGTCTAATTGTATTTTTATTAGATATATGATACATGATTTTTTAAGATGAGAAATTTATAATTTATTTAATAAGTGCATTAATTAATGTATTTTCTATATACTGCAATTCATGGTGATTTACTATTAAACCTTAGCAACGCAAACACTTCCATACCAGCTTGGTATCAAGCAGTATAGTACTTATAGATAGAAATATAGATCGAAATAGTTTCAAGTCAAAATATCCCTTTCGCGACATTGCTACACCAAATTAAAAATTGACACTAATAGGAGATTCTGATAATAACATCTATCAGGTAGAAACAGGCTAACCATTGGGTTGTCTTCTTAATCGTCATAACAGCTCATATAGGACTATGATTGATTGATTTTCTTAAAAAAATGGTAATAAATGCATAATTGCAACGTACAATTCATAGTGACTTAATAGTAAACACTTGGTATCACAATATTTTGAAATATATTTCTTTAAAATTGTTGCTTGGCATTGAATTCGTAGTTTATTGGCCATTTGGATTTATTATTGTAACGCGATTCTCACGAACCTCTAATATTTGCATTCTTAGAAATTAGTGTGTATTGTGAAATAAAGAAGTCTACAATTGTTTTTATTTAATTAAAATATTAATTATCAAATTAATGCAATATTATAATCGCAATTTTATATTATCATCAAAAAAAAAAATTATAACATTAATTTTAGCTCTTTATTATATTTGATAAATTTGTAGACACATGTTCAACATTATCACAAAAGAAGCGTATGAAACACGAAACATGGTTCATTAAAAAAATGACATGTAGGGGAAGTACAGGCAAAATGACATTGTATTTTATTTTTAATGATATTTATTTATTTAATGATGTTATAAACAGACTTAATTGTTTTTACTCATCTTAGATTCTTTGACTACCATTTATATGGTCTTTTAATTGGGTAGGAACTATAATAACATATTTATTAAGGAAAAATGCTATGAACTACAAAAAATATTATGTCTATGAACAAAGAAGGTGATGACATACTGAGATACAAATTTTTAAGAAGACAGTTCT
>NW_020538040.1:31084383-31106637 GCF_003426905.1 Ctenocephalides felis
TAATAGAAAGGATTTAGTAGAAAGTAGTCGGTGACAATAAGTTAAGTGTTGACATCCCATACCCAATGCTTTATTTTATAAATTCTGTTGATTCTGAACGAGATATTCTACTAAATGTGTGTCATCATCCAGGATATCGTATCATGAAATATTTTCTATAAAGATAGTTGCATCGACTACTCTTTCAGATACCAGTTCGCCTATGCTTTTTTTTTTTTTTTTGAGAAAGTGAAGGAAATAAATTCAAACACTCTTGTTGAAGATATCTGGAACTAAAAAGGTGTATTTTTTGCATACATTATGCGACACTACACACGTACTAGTTCTGCATTCATATTTCTTCTATGCGCAAACTGCAGCTATGTTTGCACTCGCTGTGCATATTTACTTTGCTCAAACACGTGGCCAAACTACGTGAGTAGATTGCTCCGAAATTTTCATTTAAAATATTTACTTTCAATTATATAGACGAATTGAAACGATGGAAATTGAAACTTAAAATTATAACTGATTCGGTATTATTTCAAAGACTAATTTAATTAAACAAAGCATGAGAATTGATCAAAAATACGACTACCACTTCCAATATTGCGGGCAAAGTAAATTTGATTATCAATTTGTGTTTCTCGAATATATATTTGCAAATACACAGAATACTTTTGATTATTTTATCAGTTAATGAATTTATATTTTGCTGATTATAGAGATAGATAATTCATCAATTTCTATTAGTAAATAAACGGTATTGGTTAATTTAATTATTGATTAGTGAAGTCGAAGTTTTGTGCATTTATCAAATTGCAAATTACAGAGATAATAAATTATTAAAAGTCATTATGTAGTAATACTGAAAAAACTAAATAGTTTATAATAATCTGATTATTTTATTCAAATGTGAAAACTAGTTTTGAGGAAATTTATTTATTCAAATCCATAGGTGTATTATTTTTTGTTTATATAACGAATTATTACTATTATTACAAAAATTACACGGCTAATTGAGATTCTACTGTATTTTTTAACTGATTTTTTTAAAAAAAAAATCAAAGATTTTCAAAAAAATTAAAAAAGTACACTTTTATTTACTAAATATACACGTGATGTTTGGCGGGGGAGGGGGTGTAATTTTGAATATCACTATGTATCACCAAGGGGAGGGGGGGGTCCAAAAATACTTAAAAATTTATTCACGTGATTAACGGACGCCCCCAAAACGGTTTGACCGATTTTTATGAAATTTTATAATCGCGATTAGTGTGAAATATTATAATTGCGATATATTAGTATGAGAATCGGCCAACTACTATTTTTCATTTTTTATTTAACCCTAAAGTGGCGAAGGTTGGTCACACTTAAGATTTTTTTTTTAGTTTTTGAACATTTTTTTTCATGTTATTTTTTATAATTTGTAAATAAAAAATACATACAGTTCTTAATTTTCACCCTCTTACCACAAACCACTATTTCGAAAAAGTTAATTTAGTCAGTCAATGAACTTCATTTTAGTTTGTGACTTCATTTTAGTTCAAATTTTTTTGAGTTTATGAAAAAGCTTAATTTGACTTAAAAAAATAATTTAAACTTTTATTAATTGCTTGTAGTAAGAGCACAAAAATTATAATCTGAATATACAAATTTGAGTTTTTGAGGGAAATTAGGCACAGTAAAAGTACCATACAAATCTATGGAAAAGCTGTCATTTTTTAACAGAGTTTTTGAAATTACAGTCGATTCGATTGGACCCACGGCATAATTCAAAAATGAATTGAATTTGAATTTTTAAATATGCCAATTCAATTTAAATGAGATGGTTTGAGATTAGGCCAGCACATGCAATGTCTATCAATATGCCCGAAGAACATTTACATGTGTCATGCTTTGCAGTGGGTAAACCAACCATTCATATAATTTGTGTTGGCTGCCCTTTTAGCTTACACTTATACATTAGTTAGTTTGTTAATTTTATGCTTGATTTTTTTAGAAATACTTTTATGGCTAAACGTTTGCCGGGCCAGCTAGTATATTTATGTGTATTTATAAAACATAACTTAAATTGTTGTTATTAATGTCGTTTTAAAACAATGTAGACGTAATTTTAGTAAATATAAATAACGTGGATTTTACTCATAATTTGCCCAAGGGAGATATACCATGATCAAATATTGATCACTAATATTGTAGTTTCTGTTTTTAATATAATTTGAGCTTTGAATAATTATTATTATTGTTATTGCTAAAGGGTATAATTTTCAACAAAAGCTATTGATAGTGATACATTTGTGATCTACTTTGACCTAACTGCATTTTCTATTTTATATTATTTAACTAGGGGTGAATGACAAATATACTCGTCATGTGTATAAATTTTTGACCATTGTCTATTTAGAATGCAATGTTTGCAAAAAAAAAGAATTTTAGGTTATTTAGAATTTTTTGAGGTTATGCCGGTATAAAATAAATAGTTGTACGTGGCATTATACCTCAAAATAAAATTTTACTTTGATCCTGACGACACAAAACTGTGCGCAAATTTTAATGAGCACGCCACAGTTAACTGGTTAATATAAATATTTTTTATTATTATTATTATTATATATTAATAGTGTGTCAAGCAACTTATTCAAATTCAAAGAGGAGGAATTTTGGAATTAACACAAATTAATGGTCCATTACTCCTCCCTAAAATCATTTGGTTCATACACGATTGTGAGGCATTTATGCAATAGGCAATTTTGCCGTTTCGGAGGCATGGAGCGCAAAGGGTGTAAAAACGATTATGCAGTTTTTGAGATTAATTCAAAGAACATTTTGCTTAAGTAAACTGTGTGCAAAAAATGCAGTTACAGATAATTTAGTAATTTTCAAAAAAAAATTAAATTTTGAAAAAAAAATCGAAATGTTTCATCATTTTTTTTAAAAAAAACCTAATTTTGAAAAATTAAAAAAAATCAAATTCTTACAAAAATTTGAGAATATTTCGAAATTTTCAAAAAATCGAATATTTTCAAAAATTTCCAAATTCTCAAAAAATTAAATAAATACGTTTTTTTAAAAAAAATCCCAAAATTTCAAAATTTCGAAAAAAAATCCTGAATTATCAAAAAAAATCCTGAATTATCAAAAAAAATCAAATTAAAAAACTGACAAATATCGTATAAACATACACAAAGTTGTTTGTAGAATACGCTCGTCTCCTAATTTGCCTTAAGGCACAATGCCGTGCACCACTAGTTTACTATTATTTAATATTTACCCATTTCGCCTCTGTCTCACCTCAGTAAGATATACACGAATGCATGTCAATGCGGAAACAAGTTATGGAATGAATTTTTTGTTTGCTTTTTTGGTTCAAGAACACTCTGTTCTATATCGAGAGGCGATAATAAGGAAGATGGTGGGAGATAGACTTAACAGTTCTAGAAATTCTTTCATTTCAACAAACGACCTCAACCTGCAAGTTTTTAGTGTTTAGATTTCAGTTTCTAGCTTGGGGTCTCTGTTTGTTGACACGAGTTTATCGTTAAAATCGTCAATTTTCTTCAATTTGAATTCGTGCCAGGATTTGTTTTGTGAACTGTGATTTATATAAAATTGGGGGCGTCTATTTTTGTTGGAAAAGTCGGTATTGGTACTAAAATATACTGCTTTTGAATTACTTTCTTGTGTCAAGTCGACGGAGCGGTAGTTCATCTCGGGCTCGGAAAGAAAGTTTGTTTTGTTCAGTGTCATTGTCTCTCTTAGTTATTTATTTTGAAAATAAACATAGTGTTTAAATTATTTTATAAGAATAGTTTAATACATCTGAGTTGTGTTTAAAGTTTTGTGACATATACGAAGTTTATACTAGTTTTGTTTGTTCCGGATTGTCTTACTACATTTGCGAATTATGGCTCTTTTGCATCAGGTATTCATAACTTTACATTTATTTATTTATTTATTTATTTAAATATATAGCCCACAGATTTCTCCAAGAGGACTCAAAAATACAATTATTTGACATAATGAATAACAATTAAAATATACACAAAATTACAATATATAGTTAGTAACATAAAATGCTAAGATAAAATTTCATATAATGCAGAATGTAACAATAATATTTATAAACAGAAAATAATGAGATATTTGAAAGAAAATAAAAAGATTAACTTGTGCAGATGGAGATTATTTGATTAGGTGATGTGTTGTGAATGTCTATTTCATTATTAATTAAGTTAAAGTTAGAGGACATTAGTAAAATTGGCGAATTTAAGAGAGAATTAGATTTAGGGGTGGGATAATTGAAAAATAATTGTGAACGCGAAGATAGCCTTGGAACATTAAAGGATAGTTGATTGAGAATAGGAGGACAGTCTATAGAATTATTACAAAGCTTAAATAAGAACATAATTGTACAGATAAATCGACGTGAGGCAAGGGAAGGAATACCAAATTCTTTTAGTAAAGTGTTGTGGTCAAAGCCACGTTCAGGGTAAATTTTATATATTTTATAATAAAGGTATTTCAGAAATTTTCGCTGAACCTTCTCTATCGCATCAGAGTTGTTGATATGATGAGGATACCAAATAATCGAACCGTATTCTAATTTTGAACGTACAATAGAATAGTACATGCAAAGAAGTGCATTGGTAGACTTAAATTGTTTACAATTTCTTAGTATCAAACCTAAAGATTGATGTGCTCTATTACAAATATCAGTAACATGATCTGTGAAAAACAAACCAGAATCAAATAGAACACCTAAATCGGAAATTTTATTACATCTATCAATGCTGGTGTTAGAAATTTTATAATCAAAAAGTATTGGAACGCGCTTATGTGTAAAACTAAGAATCTTGCACTTTGATATATTTAGATGTAATTTGTTATAGATACACCAAGATTGGAAAAGGTCAAGTTGAGACTGTAATAATAAGCAGTCATCAATAGAATTTATTTTGAGATATAGTTTCAGATCATCTGCAAATAATAAATGTGGACAGTTAATAGTATCAGAAATGTCATTAATAAAAATAATAAATAATAGTGGACCAAGAATGGATCCCTGAGGAACTCCTGAACTAATATTTTCAATGTTGCTCAAGAATCCATTAAGAAAGACAAACTGCTTGCGATTATGAAGATAACTCTTGAAAAAGTGAATAAGTGAAGAATTAAGACCAATCTTAGATAATTTAGTAAGGAGAATGTTATGATCAATTTTGTCAAAAGCTTTACTGAAATCAGTGTAAATAACGTCAACTTGTCCATTGATGTCAAGATTCTCAGCTATATATTGTTTAATACAAATTAAATTTGTTATCGTAGAACGGGCAGGCATGAAACCATGTTGATTAATAGAAATTAAAGTTCTAACAGAAGGAATTAGTTCTCTATAAATAATTTTTTCAAATACCTTAGCAAAGTTTGATAATAATGATATCGGCCTGTAATTAGTAATGTTTGATGTAACACCTTGTTTAAAAGTTGGAACTAATCGTGCAATTTTCCAACAATTTGGAAAAGTGTTTGTACGCAAAGATAGATTAAATAAAAATGCAAGTGGATCAGATAGAGTAGATGAGCAATCACGTATAAAGAAAGATGGAATACCATCGAAACCAAATATTTTGGAGTTCTTAAAACTTGCTATTGCATGTTGCACAGTACTAGAATCAATTTCACCTATATCAATCATGATTCTATCATTATGATCAAATAAAATGGGTATGTCAAGTTTAGGCTGATAAACACTAATAAAGTAAGAATTAAATGCATCAACAATAGCATCAGGAGAATCATAATATTTGTCTAGATAGCACAATCTATTAGGAATAATATTAGAAGCAGTTTTATTACGCAAAAAAGACCAAAAATATTTAGGATTAAGCGATAGAGAATTTTCAACGTCAATAATATATGAATTATAGGCATCTTTCATAAGTATTTTTATTAATTTCATGTACAATTTAAAATTTTCATAATAGAAAGTGATATTGGTTAACTTGTATTTATTATGATAGTATTTCTTCATACGGAGGTTTCTAATAATATCAGAATTAAACCAAGGCTTAAATTTATTGGAAGAAAATTTCTTTACATTTACATTAAAATGTAATGCAGAAATAATTTTAATATATTATAAATTAATTAGCAAACATACATTGTTTATTGAATGTATTTTATATTTTTTAAAAATATATTATGCTTTGCAGCTTTTTTTCGTTTATCGATAATTTAATTTATTAAGCTATTGTTTTTTATAGGGCCTTATCGTTATTTTTGAGAATGAATTTGATTTTCTGGATAGTGATTTTTGTGAACATTTTTAAATTATATATAATATATATTTATATATATAATAAATATATATAATTATATAATCATATGTGAATGTTTCTATTAGTTGATATATTTGAAAGCCAACATTTAGAAACATATCACATATTAGTATTGTTGATACTGATTACATAAACATGATAGTTATTTCTTAAATTTGTTTTGGTGTTAAATTGTATTTAATAATACTTTTATATTAATTGTGTATGTAATCATCATTATTATTATTTTTTTCTACAATTATTTTATTACAAAATTGCGCATTAAACATTAAGAATAAACTAACTATTTTTAGACCTCCCTTTCTTAATAAAATTCTATAATAACATTGAAATAAACATTTCGTATTGTTAATTACGTTATATTTGTTAATTACATTAAACATCATACTAAACAATAATTATCTAAAGTGATACATATATTTCATTAGTTTTAACTTTTCGAATGAGAAGTTTGTTCTCGCCAGAAAATCCAATTTGCTAGTTTTATGTTTTTTGACGTTCCAAGTCATTTCCGAATTGTTTGACCAAATTTAGAAAAAGTATATGTATGTCTGGATATGAGAGAAAATTTGATGTTTTTTTTAAAAATGGTTTCAAAAATTTATATGTTATTTAATATATCTAAAATTATATATTTATTTTGTTGCTTTTTGTGCGTTCAAAACATTTAAGAGTTAAATAAAAAATATAAATTCAAGTAATTATTGTCTGAATAAGTATATATTTCACACTCTTCCATTAAAATCTCATAGGAATTTTTTACTGAAAAATTAAATATTAAAGCATTCCAAACTACGAATATTTCCATATTGTTTATATAAAATACGTAAAATGTTCAACGGATTTAATTTTTATTTTGGAAGTATCGCATGCCAATAGATAATTATTATAATTATTATGAATAATAAATTACGCTTAAATAGCTAGGTGTATACTGAATATTATTCTCAGTTCAGTTAAATATTTCTGTGATTTTTCTTCATTGTATAGGTTCAATTAGTAGTTACTCTTAATGGAAAAAAATATTATTATTAATTATTATATAAAGCTTAAGTGACAAGGTATATATTTAATCATTTCTTCAATCTAGTTAATTTTTCCTCTGATAATTCCTTAAATGAAAGTATTTAATTAATGGATACTTTTAAGGAAGAAATATCATTATCAATTTATTATTAATAATAAATATGAAACTGAAGTGACATGGCATGTACATAACATTATTTTCAATCCAGTTAATTTTTTTTCATTTTTCTTCAATGGAAAAACTCAATTAGAGGATATTCTTAATGGAACAAATATTATTATCAATTTTAATAATAAATATGAAGCTTAAGTGACATAGTATGTACTTTACCTTATTTCCAATCCAGTCAAATTATTCTCAGATTTTTTATTAAGGTTTTTTTTGGATTTAATTAGTAGATAAGAAAAAAATATTATTACTTATTATTATTAAACATTATTAAATACAAGTAATAACGTATATACATAATTATTTTCAGTCTAGTATATACATAATATCCTCAGTAAACTCTATTTTTGATTTTTCTTCAATTAAAAGATGCAATTAGTGTATACTCTTACTTGCAAAAATATTAGTATTAATTGTTACTTAATGAATAGATTCAAGTAGTGGGTTCCTAATGGAAATAATATTATTATTTATTGTTATTAATAATAACTATATGATATCTATATGTATATATATATATATATATATATATATATATATATAATTAGCCTCAGTGTAGTTGTATTTTTGTTTTTCTTCAAGTGGATACTTGTAATGGTAATAAATATTATTAATAAATTTTAAGCCTATTAATAATTATTATGTCAAAAGGTATATACATAAAAATTATCCTAAATCGTGCTACATTTTTGTCCGATTTTTCATTTTATTTAAATCGAAAAGTCGTTATATAATAACTCGTCAATCGAATAATCTTTCTCTTCTGAATCGACTTATCTAAATCGACGCTTCCGTCATGTTCCCCTTTTATTTACTCTTCGTCCGGTTTCAATTTAACAATTAGGTCAACTCGCCACGTCCTATATATATGAAATATATTTTTAAATATTGAAAATATAAATATAGCATCATTCAAATACAGAAAAAACTGTCATATGCACAGATATATCGTACAAAAAAATATTTTCGTATTTAAACGACTGATACATTCAAACTATTCGCTCTATGGTGGAAATGAATTTTAAAAAATTGTGATTGAAATCTGGAAATATTTAAATGTATTCAATTGTAGTTTCATTGTTTAAAAATGATTGTAAAATATGTTGTTCTGCTAGATATTTTGCGATTTTGAAAATTAAAAGGCTGTTCGAAAAATATCAGTTCTGAATTTTGAGAATACTTTTCAGAAAAGCCGATCAGAGGGTTTCTTTGCAATTTCTTCGTTAACATTTTAAGTATTGCAAAATTTTTAAAAACATTTAAGAGTTTACAATATTTTATATTTACAGGAAATATTTTCCAAACTTTTTTTTATTTTTCAGCCATACCTACAAAATTTCTTTTTCATTTTATACTATTTATATTCTTCTTTATTTAATACTTCTAATTCTATTTTATCTCAAATCAACAATTCGAAGTCTACTTAATTTCAATTCAACCGATCAAATGACAATTCTATGCCAGCGCCAGGACTCGAACCGAGTATCCCTGACTTAGCTATTTCCACCACAACTAACAAATTATATGTCATTTTTCATCCACCTTTTCTTACAATTAGAAAATTCCAATCCAATTAAAAAAATTCAAAATTTATTCGAAGCGTATCAGTTAGATATATTGAAAAATGTTTGAAGTTCTAACAGTTTCTTTGCTTTAATTAGCAGGTAATTTTTATCGCATTTTTAAAAATTCAATATTGTTCAAATTTTTGTTGGTAAAGTGATTATGAGATAATGGAATGTTCAATCAACTTGTATCATTACAAATGCACATAATT
Source organism: Ctenocephalides felis (assembly GCF_003426905.1). Lineage (NCBI taxonomy): Eukaryota > Metazoa > Arthropoda > Insecta > Siphonaptera > Pulicidae > Ctenocephalides > Ctenocephalides felis. The sequence continues at coordinate 31,093,676 of NW_020538040.1, forward strand.
TATTGTGTATAAACACATGATTTATCAGAGCAAATATACAAAAATGATGTATAATATTATATAACACAAGATATATAATTAGTTTTGTTATAATTATAAATCAGTATAAGTGTATAATGCATATCCTTTGGTTTTCTTTTTCTATTTTCTCTTCTAAAGTTTAGTAATTTTCAAAGTTTTCGTATTTCAAGATTTTTCTTAACTTTTATTTACTTCAGATGCAAGCTGTTGAGTTAATATAAACTCGTGCAGATAATTTTCTTCTACCTTATACTAAATATAATATAATATATATATATATATATATATATATATATATATATATATATATATATGCATATTTTACTACAACTTCTTTTATATGCCAAATGAATTTTTAATGCTTCTTGCATCAATTTTAAGTAATATTGGATATTTCTTCTTGTAAGTGAATGTCGTTCTTTGATAATGCTTGGTCAATATAATTTATATATAACATATCTTTCCTAAAATTGTTTATGAATAAATTATCCAGGGACACTGTAAAATTGTAAAAACTTTAGCTTAAATATAAGAACATTCAAATATTTTATGTAAATAATTTCAATTACTCATTATTACACAAAACTTAATTAAATTAGATAGACAATAGATTAAAAATGTTTCATATTCTGTAAATACTTCGATAATATTTTTGCCAAAAATTTGTGAAAACTCTTTCTCTTTTTTTAAAAAATTAACTAATTATAGTACGTTATAATCGACTTTACCAGAATTGAGTTGTTTCATTTTTTTAACATTTATTTGATCCTTAAATTAGATTTATGAGAAAAAATATTTGGTTCCTAAATTACCTCATAGATCATAGAATTTAATTCGTATCAATTTTACTTGATGATATCTATATCTGATTTGATATATTTTACTAACTAATCTTTATTTTTTTTCAGGTGAGTTCGGACTACAGGTCCTTTTTCCATTTAATTCTACTCGCTGGATAAGGTAATTTGAAGATTTCAAGATGCAAAAGACAAATAATACAGAAATTAAGAAATTAATTTAGAAACGTGTTGGTTGCATGTAAGTTAAAATAATTTTTAAAATTAATATACTAATTAATAGCTGATTTTAACTAATCAGGATTAATGCATTCAGAATTATGTCTAAGCTATGCATAAATTTCAATTTAATATGACTTTAAAAATTACGATACATGCAAACAATAATAATTGGTGCGACATAATTATATTTAAATACTTTAATTAAATATTTTTCACTTCTAATTACGTTCAAGCGTGCTCGAATCTTTATTCTAATTATACTAATTATTTGTACAAATTCTGATTAGTATATAGATAATTACCAAATACACACAGTTTACGAAGTGTTTGTCTTGGTAACCAGTTTTTCTCGGTTCTGTTATAAAATTTAATGATGATTTTGGCGTTCTTTATCGTTAATAATAGTTAAACTTTGGCATCTGTTTATTTTCAATTTATTTTGAGAATGGAATCGATTGAAAAATAATATAATCTTATATAAGATATTGCTTGCGTGTTCTTTATTCTGCTGCAATATCATATATATTTTGGTCTCTAATAATAAATTAAGTTATTACATTCTACAATTTTATTAAAGTTTGATTGATTTTACAATTTACGAAGTTAAATACTTGCGAATACTTTTCTTATTAAATGTTCTCACGTGTATCTTTTATTATTAAAGTAATAATAATAATCTTAAATCATCTCTTTCAAGTATTTAAAATAAAGTATTTGAATTTTGTTGGGACAACTTTTTCTAGAATTTTTGTTAAATTTCGGCCAAAATGGCTAACTTATACAATAGACAAAATGACATAGGATTGGACCACGAGAAAAATTAAAACCTATCAAAGGTGATTGTTGTTTCAACTTCTACTCAAAGTATGCAAGAAATAGTTGCTAAAAATAAGCCAAATGATTCATCGAGAACATTTTAACAAAATGAGACTTGCATTTGTTGCAAAACCTTATTTTTACTTTCTGAACCTGACAAAGATTGGTTACGATATATGACTTGTACCCTTTGGGTTCATGCTTTATGTCCCAAAGAGGACGAAACGATTTATTTGTGAACTGCTTTTTCAAAAACAAGCATCTCAATAATATCCTTACCCTATATGTCATTTTGGCCATACTTTATGGACAAAATGGTTTTTGTATTAGGTTGCATTTTTCCTTTTTAAATATGTTATTATAGTTACTACTTATTATTAGTTAAAATACTATCTTCCTGATAGTCAATGAACCAAAAGTTAGTAAAATCGATCAAGACTGGTTATAATATCATTAAACAAATAAATATCATTAAAAAATTTAAAAAAAAAACATGCCATCTTGTCCATACCTCCCCTATAACTTTGGTATTATTAATCTTGATACTCGTATGTTTTTGTTTAGTAACTCTAATAAACACGTCGATTACATTTTGTTAGTGCGATACCTTAATGACGTGAACTCATAGAGGTTATCAATGTTATTCTATATCCGCGTTGTTTGTTTGAATACATTATATTTTATTTATTCATTAAGTATTCATAATAATTGAAAAATAATGATGTACTTACAGTAAAACGTACCTAATAAAATAAACGTTATTTCTAAAGCTTTATGTATTTATATTTGGCGTAAACTTGATCAAAACATATTTTATACATAAAAAATAATGTAATGGCAAATTTAAAATTATTCGATGTAATTAAAGGCAAGGTATAAATTTGCACTTTATAATGCCTAATTTACTATACTCAATTTTGTTGCTTTTTGCTTCATTTTATGTTACATTTTGATATTTCTTGATAACATAGGAGATGTTATACATCACCTATTTCTTATTTTTATTGCACCGCGATAATCTCTTTCAACTTTATGCATATATTTTATTATAAATTGTCTGAAACGCATAAAATGGTATATTTGGACAAAATGAGACATTAGTCTTATTCAAAAATTGACTAGATTTAGTAACTTTATTGCGACTGTATAATGTCGCAATAATATATGAAGAATGCTATAATCACAATGCTGTCAGATATTGAGTGTCATTGTCAGAAAGGCTTGTTGCAGTAATTCTGCAACAATTCAAACGTGTATCTCGCCTCCAAAAGTTTTTTTTGGCGATTTCTGTTCAAATCAATGGATTCATACCAGTACTACAGATTTTCGATCAATTTTATTGCAATTATAAGGTTGGAATGTTATATGTTTATTCATTTTTGTTCACTTTTGGACAATGTACTTAACATTGGACAAAATGACCAGGGTAGTTCATTTGAGTCCTAGGAGATTGGCTTAACTTCTACTCTGGTTCTAGAAACAGACCAAAGGCTTCATTGGTAAATAGAAGAGACTTGCATTTATTGCAAAACCCACCGAAGATTGGTTTTTATGTATGATTTTTTCCTCTGGGCTTATGGGTTATGTGCTGATATTCCAAAGAGGATCTAACGATTTTTTTTTAAATTATTATCTTAGTGTGTCCTTATACTTTGTCATTTTTTCCGTACTGTATGGTCAAAATGGTTTTTGTAATTATTTGCATTTTTTCTTAATAAATATATTATTTTAGTTCCTACTTAATTAAACGACTATGTAACTGGTGGTCAATGAATCTAATATGAATAAAAACGATTGAGACTGATTATATCATTATAAATTATGATATCATTAAAAGACAAAACATTATGTCGTTTTGTTCGTACTTTCCCTTTGTAATAGTTATACAAGCTGAATTCGTTCACTAAACATTTAATACAATTTTTTTTTATTAATCAATATCTGTCCATATTACGAGGACATTCAATAAATATTTTGATATCTTATTTTATGCCTAGTTTTTAAATGGCAACCCAGTAATTGTCTTATGCTATTTTCTATATACGACAATACTTCTTTTTAGTAATTTTGAATTGATATTTTAATATGCGGCTATACTCATGGAAAGAAAAAGGGATTTTTACTTGAGATTATATTTAAGATCTATCTTAAAGAAGTGGGAATTTGACATCATGCTGCCTTATGTCGGGCTTGGCCAAGGTGGTGATTGAACCATTGAACCCTAGACTGGTTTACGCAAATTATTAACTTATATTGTTGCAATTTGCAATTTTTAGCTTTTGTTGTTATTGTTTTATAATCGATGATTTTTCACAAATTTTCATTTCTCACGGTTGAAGTGAACACCATACAAAAAATATAAAACATTTCTCTTTATTTCTGGAAATTTTCACCCGATAAGACAGAGTTTTGAGCGAGCACAGTCGTTATTGTATAAAATATAGGCTTCGGTCTGTGGCAATATGTTATGTTGTGTGACATGTTTTACTGAAACTGATGGTTTGTTGGCCATCAATCCGTTCGAATAATGCAAACACGCAGTCATTTTCAAAACAACGATGTTGAATTGATTATACAATAAATGAAGTGATTGATTTTCCTTATACTCGGTAATTGCTATGTGCTAAATCATTGTAAAACACCGAATACACGTGTTCCATTCTACAGAATATGAATATAGAGGATGGTGGAGTTGTTATTAATTTAGATTAAACGGGGTGAAAAGGAATAATATTCTAGAATGTCGTAGAAGGGTTTGATATTGAACTTTGAAATAATATATGTTTTAATTTTTCTTTCATTCATTGTTTTATTGACTTTTTATACGAGTTTACTGGTCATTTACAAAATATTTAAGTCTGATCACAATTACACTACTTATACTTCTATCCTGTTGGAATTAATATAGGTATATAGGGTACCATATATTCTTTTTTCAGTCAACAATATTATAAAGTTAGTTGGAAGAGAGATTTTTTTGTCTTATTAAATATTTTAAAATAGAACTTTGTATTATAACGTAGAGCGGGGCTTGAATATCGGCGGATAATAAGGTCCACAACCCCAAAAACAAGTACAGATTTTTTTAATAACAATATTTGAAAGTAGAGAGCAAAAGATGTAAACCAGCCATTACTTTGACGTCGCTATCGGGAGAAAAATGTCAATGTTTGAAAATCCATAACAAAAGTATATTTAGATTTTTTTTGGTTGTGAGTACTGTTGTTTAGTTAACGAGACCTTAATATAATTTTTAAGTATACATTATTTAATTTAATTTTATGTCAGATTCAACATTTTTCTTTATATAACCTCTATAAAAGCTTACACTTTGGTGGGTAAAAGGGTCTTTTTTGCGTCTAATTGTATTTTTATTAGATATATGATACATGATTTTTTAAGATGAGAAATTTATAATTTATTTAATAAGTGCATTAATTAATGTATTTTCTATATACTGCAATTCATGGTGATTTACTATTAAACCTTAGCAACGCAAACACTTCCATACCAGCTTGGTATCAAGCAGTATAGTACTTATAGATAGAAATATAGATCGAAATAGTTTCAAGTGAAAATATCCCTTTCGCGACATTGCTACACCAAATTAAAAATTGACACTAATAGGAGATTCTGATAATAACATCTATCAGGTAGAAACAGGCTAACCATTGGGTTGTCTTCTTAATCGTCATAACAGCTCATATAGGACTATGATTGATTGATTTTCTTAAAAAAATGGTAATAAATGCATAATTGCAACGTACTACAATTCATAGTGACTTAATAGTAAACACTTGGTATCACAATATTTTGAAATATATTTCTTTAAAATTGTTGCTTGGCATTGAATTCGTAGTTTATTGGCCATTTGGATTTATTATTGTAACGCGATTCTCACGAACCTCTAATATTTGCATTCTTAGAAATTAGTGTGTATTGTGAAATAAAGAAGTCTACAATTGTTTTTATTTAATTAAAATATGTGAATTATCAGAATTAATGCAATAATTATAATCGCAATTTTATATTGTATCATCAATAAAAAAAATATAACATTAATTTTAGCTCTTTATTATATTTGATAAATTTGTATTGAATACTACTTATTTCCTTTATAAATATTTCGTAGTGCTATTTTATTTTTTGTGCTATGTCTAAGAAGGTGAAATTGTCGGATTTGATGTCGTCTTTACTGTAATTTATTTTATTATGGTAGTAATTACTATTATGTCAAGTTCTTGTCGAACATAAGAGACACATGTTCAACATTATCACAAAAGAAGCGTATGAAACACGAAACATGGTTCATTAAAAAAATGACATGTAGGGGAAGTACAGGCAAAATGACATTGTATTTTATTTTTAATGATATTTATTTATTTAATGATGTTATAAACAGACTTAATTGTTTTTACTCATCTTAGATTCTTTGACTACCAGTTATATGGTCTTTTAATTGGGTAGGAACTATAATAACATATTTATTAAGGAAAAATGCTATGAACTACAAAAAATATTATGTCTATGAACAAAGAAGGTGATGACATACTGAGATACAAATTTTTAAGAAGACAGTTCTTAAATAAATCATTTGGTCTTATTTGGGACATCAGCACATAATGCATGAGCCCCAAAAGAAAAAATCATATATCGTAACCAACTTAGACTCTCAATCAGAACGAAAAAGATAGTTTCGCAACAAATGCAAGTCTTTGATGATTCTTTGGTCTGTTTTTAAAAATAGAGTGAAAGTTAAAAGCCAATCACTTTGGGCAAGTTTTAATTTATAGCCTCGATAGAAGTACCCTGTAGTTCTTGCGAAATACAACTATGAAATTGTCCGAAAGTGAACAAAATTAAATAATCAAACACAAACACGTATTAATTGAAATAAAACTGGACTAAATCACTAGTACTGGCATAAGTTCATGGATTTTAAAAGAAATAATAACACTACATAAGTCTCCAAAAAAACATCATAAAATCTCTCTCGAAATAAACTTTTGAAGGCGATTTTCAAGTTCGAACTGATTACTGCGACAAGACTGTGACAATGACGCTCAACATCTGACAGAATTGTGATTATAGCTTCCTTCATGTTATATAGTTTAGAAAAGTTACTAAAATTTGCCAATTCTTAAATAAGTCCGCTGTGTCATTTTATCCATATATACCATTTAATCCGTGTTTCTCCTAATTGTTACTAAACCGCAACGTGTCTACCAACGATAATTTTTGCATCGGCGAAACATACATTTAGATATGAATAATTAGTACAAACAATTCACCAGAAAACACAATTGTCGATTGTAAGTTTCTACTAATTTAATTTCAAATTTTTAAACAATAAGCTATTTTAGTTTTTCTTATCAATGAGTTTCTCGGTAAAGGAGTTTGCAGTTCAATAAGTTTTTTTTCATAATTTGCTTGCAACATTTAATATCTGATGCTGCATATTATAACAAATAGAGAAGCTAGGGGCTGCTTGTACCAGTTTTTTTTAATTAATTTTTCTTGGGGTCTACTAATTATATTTCTACAAAATAAAGATGGATAGTTGCTGTAACTATTCCTCTGCCGAAACAAGTAAAAATAATTCCACAACTGTTGTTCATTATTTCATAATGAATCATTTTCTAGAAAAAGTGCGGTAGTACAACTTACCTTGTGTTTGGGGCTAGTTGTAACATCTGCCGGAGACAAAAAAAAAAACGATGTGATGCTTGTAGGCACGTTGCCACATACCACTAGTTTGTATTATGATAATAACTGTAGTTTACGTTGATTCATGATAAAAATGATGATAAAAATTTATATTACAGGAGAAATATCTGATAATTTGATGTACGTGTCTATAATCATTTTTGGCCACTAAATGTTTTTTTTTACTTTTTTTACTGAATCTCCAAAACCGCTAGACCTGCCTTTTTAAAATTTAATCGGTTCTTCATCTTGTCAATACAAGTCAAATGTTTTTGGAATTATTAAAATCGGTACTCTTAAAAACTGAGTTACCGTTTTTCCCCGTATCTTGGGAACGGCTAGACCTGCATTTGCCAAAAACTAATCAGCACGCTTTCTTATTAATACGAATCGAATGTTTTTTGAATTATTCAAATCGGTTGATCCGTGTTCTCGAAATCGTCGACGAGAATTTGTATCCATTTTTTCTAAGGTATGCCATAATGTTCAGAAACCTTTGAAACATAAAGATTTATAAAAAAAAATTATTTGCGTTTTTTTGCGATTACCATAACTGATCTACGGGAAGTTAATAAAAAATAGTGACACAATTTACATATGCTCACATCTTACAAACTATATATTCCATTAATCTTCTTCTCATGAATCTGTATATAATTTTTGTGTGGTACCACTATCACAATATCTCAAACACTGCATATTTTTATTATTTATATTAATATATATGTCAAACCTACTGGTAAAAGTCTATAATATAAATCTTATCATTAATCTAAATTAATCTAATATTTAATATTTTAACACTTTATTGACCGCTAGCCTATTAATTGACTTTTATTACCAGCATCAGGTGAATGACTGCCTCAATCTTGAGTCCATAAAGTGTTAAGAGTGTAGTTGCTAAAAATAGCTTATTAAGTTTTAAAACGTGATATCTGTATTTATGTTGCCACTAAGTATAATATTTATTTTTTTAGAATTCCCGTAAATATCTTTGGCGACTCTACAATCTTCTTGACCTAAAATTTAATCTTCGTCTAAACTTGTCAGAGCTAATTTATGCAAAACTAATATTTACAATCTCAAGCGACTGGTTTGGTTTGCGAAGCTCCGCACGATCTCCGTAACTTCGTCCATTCATTAAAGTGCTTTCTATTTAAAAGATTTATACTTTATCTAATATTTTCAATAATAAACGAAATCTATCCAATGAATCTTGTTCGGAATAATCATATTTTATCGATATTCGCCGACAGATTCGTTTTGAGCGATATCCGAGCGTGAGACCTACTTTCTGAAAAGTTTGCGACGCAAAATCAACCGACCGAAAGCAGATTTGATGAGATGGTTTTTGTTTAGACACTTGTATAATAAATCATACCGTGTGCCAGACGCGATTTTGCTTGTTTTAGATTAAAAAAACTCATCCTATACGTTTTAACTTTTATCTGCCCATTTTTATAATATTAATGAATTTATAATTTTGTTATTAAAGTTTTGTGAGAATTTGTAATAAAAAGTTGGCTGCGCTGATTAGGAAACCTGACACGAAATATTGTTGATCAAGGTTGAAGATTCCATTTTCTGAATACTAATTTTGAATAATATTTTTGCTAGCACTGAATTGCCAATATAGTCTAGTCATTATAGTAAGTTCACCTCAGAATTCGAGATACCCAGCTGTAAGTCTGTAAATACTTGTATATTGACATCCTAAAGTTGTCTCAAAACCTACATATGGTATTGATACCCTATGTAGGTTTTGAGACAACTTTAGGGTATCAATATACAAGTGATGAATCAAATTTAACTTCGTTGAATGAAAGCATTGATGAAATAGAGACATTAGGAACATTCGAGTACAGGATAATAGTCTTCAGAGAATTTTATATTGGGCAGATCAAGCCTAGTTCCTAATGTCTTATTTCATCAATGCTTTATTCAACGAACTTAAATTTGATTCATCTTGTATATTGACACCCTAATGTTGTCTCAAAACCTACATATGGTATTGACACCCTATGTAAGTTTTGAGACAACTTTAGGGTATCAATATGCAAGTATTTACAGACTTATAGCTGGGTATCTCGAATTCCGAGATTCTTACCTAATTTAAGCTTAAATGACTGGAGTAATAGATTTATTATGACAAATTTAAATAGTGATGTATGGTATCGTGCCTTAAGACAAAATGCTTTCTCGTACCATAATAAAATATTTGAAAAATAAAATTTAGTTAAAATAAATTGAAACAAAAAAAAATTCTTTTGTTCGCAATCGTTTCATCAACACAAGCAGAAAGATTTTGAATCATTCAAATCGGATGCTTAGTTCTCTCGAAAACTGCAATTTTTTGCACATTGAGCTCAGTATCTCCGAAACGGCTGGACCTGCCTTTGCCAATAACTAATCAGCACATCTCCCTATCAATAATAATCTAATATTTTTTTAACCATTCAAATCGGTTAATCCGTGCGCCCGAAAACGCGCTCAAAATATTGTATCTATACATACACACACACATCCATTTTTGCTAAGGCATGCCAAAATGTTCAGAAACCTTCAGAATGTGAAAATATGCAAAAACTTTTAATTTAGATTTTTAGACGACTACAATAGTTAAAAATGAATATCTATTATATAACGGAGTTAGGAGGGGCTATTTGCCAATAGTGACACTTGGTGACAGGCGTCTTTCAATAGGTTCTTAAACGGTATTAAAATGTTTTTTTATCTTGATTGGACCTTTAAACCGTGCTGCTTAATTTTGTCATAGCCTAGGCCGACGCAGTATACGGAACTATGCAGGCCCGTCATTTTTGACGGGTAATATAAAATTGGACCATCATAAAATTTTGCTTTGTGTTATTACTATCGACTAATTTTATATTTTACATATCTTATTTCTTTTCAGCTCCAAACACGGGGCAAGTAGCAACACTGCACTTTTTCTAGAAATTGACTAATTGTGAAATAATGAACAACAGTTATGGAATTATTCTTACTTGATTTGGTAGACGTATAGCTACAGCAACTATCTCTCTTTATTTTATAGAAATATAATCAGTCGATCTCAAGATATGTTAATTTAAAAAAAAAACATGTTAACCTTGCTGCTAGCACCTACCCTATATATATTTACAAAAATTAATAACTATTAAACGGAACTGGGAGACCAGAATTATAAGTTTCATTTAAATCATATTTAGTTTATTTGTTACTGACACAATAAAATATCTACTCACCTTTATCGCACTTATTGTCGGTTATATTTGATAGCAAATAGAATTTTTTATGCTATCATGACCATCATTTCTTTTATTGTATCTGTTTTATCATACATAATTCATATTAAACTTTCTTCTTCCATTGTTGTGTCTAGCATTCCATATAAAAATTCAAAGCTTTTATCGAGTTTATGTTCATCTTGATGGAGTACATCATGTTAAAAAGATTTTTCTCTATGGTTTTTCAATATTTTTCCTAAATATTAGATCAAAAAATTAAATAATTTTGTGGAATAAATTAAATTGAATTAATTGCAACTTGTAGATATTATATCGGGTGATTAAAGATGCCGACTAATATATCAAATATAACATCCCATATTGTATTGTGTAATAATAACGCAAACCGAAATTTTGTGATAATACAATTATATATCACTCTTTTTTATTTCTTTTTATTTTCTTTTTTGAGGATACATGGATAATTAACATCTATTTTAAAAGGTTACTCAGTAGTAAGCCTTTTAAACTTTGATAAATAAATGAAAATTAATTGCTGTTATATGAAGTGAAATTAAGACTTAAATTATGGATAAATGCAATAAATAAATAATAATAATACTAAATTGAATAAATTATATATTACATGTCAAAAATGACGGACCTGCACAGTTCTCTATACATATTGCGTCGGCCCGCGGGAGTAGTTATAACAATGTTATGGAGGATGGTTTACATGTCCAAAATGTAGAGACAAAAAAAAATTATCGTTCAAGATCCTATTGTAAAACGCCTGTTGCTACTTACCCCTGTTGCAATAAGCCTCCTAGCTCCCCTATATAATATATATTGTATGCATATATTTAGTTTCAAAGAGGAGAAATAATGTCAGTTACGGCACAAGTTTGAATCTCTCTTCACGTTGTCAGTTGCAAACTAACCTGAGGTGCAAGAATTCTAAACTTGAAAATAATTTTCTCTATTAACTTTACTTTTATACAAACTTGTAATGTAGTAGCATTTGCATTCACTGAAAGTAAATTAACAAATTACAGCAAACTTTTGTATAATCTTTGTTTTAAATAAATATTATTTTTGGCAATCACGGAAATTAGTTTAGATTTTTAGTTATGATAATCTTACATCTGCGTAATGTTTTTTAAAAGTTTGGATTTATAGATGTACCAACTTATATCAAAATAATAAACGAAGTGATCTATCTGTATACAAGTAACAGTTAGTATTAAAAGAATTCGAGCAAAAAAACTTTAAGTACAATGATGCGGTCTACGGATCATGTTAATGTAGGGCTCTGACTGCAATAATGGAAACTTGTTCGAACAAACATACTTCGTCTTTTTTCCTTTGGATCTTATATAAAAATCAGTATAGTTTAGCTGTTATGACGACTGACACTACCCTGGCACAACCGTACCCAGTCTCCCTTACTCTAAATATGCAATGATTTGCATTTGAAGTTTCAAGATGGTTGCAAAAATTATCAAGAAACAAATATGTCTAAATATGTTAATGAAATATGATTATTCTGAGCAATATTCGTTAAATCCTTTTGAACGAATTTTATTTGTGAAGAAAATTATATGTGAAATGTTATCAGTTTTTTTATGTGGTTCTATATGGTACATCTATGCCTGTTCAAATATCGGATTAACTAATCAATTTTCTATAACTTCTTGGTATTATATGAACGTATTCTGTTTGATGGATTCTATTACTACGTATGACGTAGTTTAGTCTGAATACATCAAAATTGGCCGAACTAACATTGAAATCTGAGTAATTGCCCATCAGTTATCTGTGGATACCCGTTGTAAATCCAAATTCATTAATCTTATTCGATATTTATTAATCGCTTCTATCGACCTATCACGCGCTCTAACTTATAATCGATATATTTATAAAGTGATACGATTTAATATATTCTCGTGTATTACTTTAATTTTTCGCATGTAGTTGATTCGATAAATTTTTGAGTTTTATAAATATGGTTTTACACTTCCAAGTGTAGCTTACACTTTTAGTCCTTCTTAGTTAATTAGTCAGATATTTTGGTGTTATAAAGTACAAATATTATATACATATTTTTTCAAATTTGACATCGATGTAATAAAAATTATCTGATGTCCAAAAATGATTTTTCATATTAAATAAG